>NW_010362421.1:0-589 GCF_000414095.1 Morus notabilis
GAGTTCCTCCAAATACACATGTAGAAAAGCAAGAAAACACTAAGGTCTCATTCACTTTGTAGATTTGAGTTTTTAATTTGAATTGAGATGTGACATTTTTTGAGAGTTTTTTACTGTAGCAGAAAATTTTAATGTGACATTTTTTGAAAATTTTTTATTGTAGAAACCTAAAACTAAAAACTCGAATCGGTAAAATGAAACCTAAATAAGCAAATTAACGCATTACTCTAAACTCTCTCTCAAATGCACCATTTATTCATCGTGAGTCCAAGGACAGCAAGGCTATATATAGCTAGCTAGCTAATTACGTGGGGGGGAGAGAGAGAGAGAGAGAGGTGTAATTTTTCCGGTTGGGGTTATAGATGGTGGTGTTCTTTTTGTAAAAGGGTGTGAGATATTGCGTGGCTTTTGCCCTAGAAAGAGACAAGTCGTTTGTTCCCCGCAAACAATTTCGTCCTTTCTGCTCATGAAATTTGCCTCATGTGTTTATAAGTTACATTGTTCGATTACCATGATACTATATATAAATATGCATGCTTTTATATATAAGAAAAAATAATAATACCGTATTATATATATATATATATAT
>NW_010362422.1:0-807 GCF_000414095.1 Morus notabilis
TGGAATTTTCTCAGGCATTACAGCCTATGGGCCTTTTCCAATATTCATTCAGAGAGGGTATTTTGCCCAATGGGCTAACTAAATATTATGAGATAGAGAGAGTTCATATGCCTCAAGCGAGTTAATAAAATAAGTGTCCATCCCATAATGGACCGATATTTAACATGCATACATGTGTTAATTCACGTTAACACAGTTATCCATAAGATGCTTTAATTAATTACAGAATGAATTATTATGATTATGGAAATCCACATAAAATTATTCCAACAATGGAAACTGAAAAAGGGAAAGAAACCCCACCAAAGACCCATCTTTTCCTTTCGCCTCCAAAAATCAAAACTTGGGTATTAAGAATTCAGCATTCCCCAAATATTCAAAGCAAAAAATACCCAGTTACAAAATGAAGAATTTTTTTGTAAGGAACGAGAGAGAGAGAGATATTATAAATACAAAATCACAAGAGTTGAGCCGATTACACAGAAGGCTCTCCAACAACTCCTCGCCCACTATCAGTAATCCAACACCAACCATGAAGAAGAAGAAGAAGGGGCATTTAAGTTATTTTACTAAAAAATACATATTCTGTTAAAAATTTAACGGAATTTGACAGAAAGAATTAAACTGTCATCTTTTAAAGAATTTGAGGGTCATTTTACCAAAAAAAAAATTAAGAACTAAACTGTCACTTATTAAAAAATTTAAGGACTAAATTGTCACTTGTTAAAAAGTTTAAAGACCATCTGTATAATTTACCCTTCTTAAAAACATCGTTCTTTTATATAAATAAATAAAAAATTGTACAAT
>NW_010362423.1:0-664 GCF_000414095.1 Morus notabilis
AGATCCAGGAAGTCCAGGAAGTACCTCATATCAAGAAACAGAGGTACACCCATCAGACAATTCAAACCCTCTTCCCAGTCCAGCCCGAGTTCTTAGCAGTCCAAACTGTGATCATCCAAGCTCAAGTCCTACCCAAAAAGGTCCAAACACAAGTCCAGTCCATTCTCGTCAAATAAATAACCATCCAATGCCTCCATTGCAAGTGTACTCGAGAAGAAAGCCTAATCCTGAACCGGTGATGGCTTAATCATCAAAACCTGTGCAAGATCAAAGCTTCAAAAGTTGGTAACAAATCTGATCATTACCACCAGAATTTCATGATCTTTATCTGCCTATTGCACACAGAAAAGGCACACGGAAATGCACACAACACCCTATAGCAAATTTCATCTCATTTGCCAATCTTTCTCCACCACATAGAGCCTTTCTCACCGAGTTAAATGCTATCGAGATTCCAAAAACTGCTCAAGAAGCACTTATAAATGGGGAGTGGAAAAAAGCTATGATTGAGGAAATGAGAGCACTGGAAAAAAATAAAACTTGGGAGATTGTTGAGTTGCCTAAGGGAAAAAAATTTATTGGGTGTAAGTGGGTGTTCACAGTGAAATATAATGTAGATGGGACACTTGAGAGATACAAAGCCAGGCTTGTTGCCAAAGGCTAT
>NW_010362424.1:0-652 GCF_000414095.1 Morus notabilis
TCTTAGGGGTTATTCTTTTGGAGTGTGACTTGAGTGTAGTTTTTGAGTTTAAAGTTATAACTTGAATAAAGTTGAATAAAATTAGAACTTAAAAGAACGTGAACTTAAATAAAGTTGTAACTTGAGTTTAAATGTTTTCTGAATTTTGTTGTAAAAGAATAACCCCTTAATTTCTAAAATAAAATATTTGAAAGTCAAGTATTATTAAACAACCTCTCTGTGACGTTTGGCTGCATATCAAAGTCCCGACTAAAAAGGAAAGAATGATTAATATTCAATGTATCAACTAGTCTCCCATGTAATTTTATTCGTTCAATTCACCAAATCTATTTGGTCGAATCAAACATCTTCACAGAAAGACTCTTCAAATACAAGGAAGAAGCTAAGCCTCTCCTTTTCTTCTTTTTTTTTTTTTTTTTTCCTCTCTCTCTTTCTCTTTCTCTTTCTCTTTTCTTTCAGAGAAGAGACGAAGATTGAAATTCTGCTAGAAATGGTACAAGGGTTATCTGTAGTTTCTCTATGTAAGCCTTCCTTTAGGCGAAGCAGGAAGAAAAAGCAGCGGAGGGAAAAAGAGAATGGGAGAGAAGAAGGTAAATAAATATATTTTAAAAAAAAAGGGAAATAAAAAGGCCGTTGGATAACTGAAATTTAA
>NW_010362425.1:0-818 GCF_000414095.1 Morus notabilis
TATTAACTTATGTAAACTATTAACCTATTAATTTTAATTCATCTCAAACTTGACATATTTCTCTTTTTCTCCTTTTTTTTTATTTTTATATTGTATTTCATGCACAAGCCCACTATATAGTGGCGTATGATTGACGACTTTCTATTTATGTGCGTGAAAAAGATGTTTTGAGGCAGAAAAATTTAAAGACGATTAAATTAGGTAGCTCTAGCGTCTAGCTGTACATATAATTCAATTAGGTGAGGACAGATAACTGAGGAGGACATTTCATGAGACACTTCCCGGGAATTGATCATTTCTTGTGGCAACGAGCTCAATTATGAGAGTGCGAACATATTCATATTAATAGACTTTTCGGCACGTAACATCAAAATGAATCTTCCAAGGAAAAAACCAACAGTCGGTATTGTTATTCAAGTGTCGGATTAGATTTTTAGGGATCCGATTTATAACTATCTAAATTAAAAATATATAATGCGTGATACAACTACTCTGAATCACATATATTAAATCGTTAAAAAACTAATACAATAATTAAAACTAGTTTTTATTGAAAACGATAATTCCTACCATAAAATTTCATATTTTCATATGTACGTGTGTGGATATATATAATATATATATTAAAATGTATTTTATTATAGATTTACGACTAGACTTACAGATACTTGGCCACAAATTAATAAACGCTACCAAGTTCTGAAATATTGACTAATTATCGAACATAAAGATATGTTTCTAATTAAAATTTTGAAAATATAAAAGTCCTGATAGTGCAATATTGTTTATTCAAGCGGTTTTTCTTTTCTTTTTTTTTT
>NW_010362426.1:0-828 GCF_000414095.1 Morus notabilis
TATGTACATCCCAAATAGAGTTGTACGTTTGGACCGGGCTAAACGGGCCAGCCCGAGGCCCGCTATTGTTAGCCTGAGCCTGGCCCGACCTGACCTTAAATTTTGTGGGCTTAAAACTAGGTTGGACCGACTCTCTCACCTTTAGAGTTGGGCCGGCCTAGCCCAAACATCATATTTTTAAAGATTTTTTTGAAAATACTTTATAAAATTCTGGGCCGAGCCGAGCCGAGTCAGTCCTAAACCTTTTAGGCTTAGGGCTGAGCTAACCCGCTCTCTTTTAAAGCTGGACCAACCTGGCCCGAAATGTTCTCTGGCCCCGCGGCCCAAACTTACACCTCTAATCCCAAATAGCATTTTATTTGACTTATTTTTAAATATGTTTTATATTTGAAAAAAAAATACTAAAATATTTATTCTAAAATATGCCCTTACTTAAACATATTTTAACTTGAATCATCTCTAAATAAATATAATTGCTTTATTTTTATTTTTATTTGTTAGTTAAAAATTCAATAGAATAGATCGTACTAACTCACTTATAATTGATTTAAGACATTCTTTATAAATGCATCACACATAAAATTTGTTTTTACAAAAGAAAGAGAAGAATAATCTCAATAAAAATAAAAATAA
The DNA here is from genome assembly GCF_000414095.1 of Morus notabilis. Taxonomy (NCBI): domain Eukaryota; kingdom Viridiplantae; phylum Streptophyta; class Magnoliopsida; order Rosales; family Moraceae; genus Morus; species Morus notabilis. The sequence goes on from NW_010362426.1 coordinate 634, forward strand.
AAATAAAATAAAAAACCATATTTAATTTGAGGGTTCAAACCATTCTAGTTTTTGTTCAAACAATATTTTCTCTCATAAAAATTTAAATTTAAAATGTTCTACTACTTTGTTTTCTCTTACAAAATTTAAATTCTGGTTCAAACTACTAGGAATAGCGTCCTTAAAGCATTAGATGTAATTTTAGTTTTTATTATT
>NW_010362427.1:0-499 GCF_000414095.1 Morus notabilis
TTATCAAATAATCGAAGCATAAATTAATATCGTCTATAGACCGCTCTGACACCAATTGTTGGTAGCCCGAATCGAATTCAGGTGCGGAAGCGCGGTGGTGCGGGGAAGAGGCGGATCGTGTATAACAAAAATTTTCATAAAACTTTTGAGATACTCTATAGAATATATGAATTTATGCACGAATAAATTAATCTCATTAACTTATATATATCAAGAACTCAATCAGGAAAAATACCTGGAAGCCGACTCGGATGATAACTTGAGTTCTTTGACCACGAACAGTCCTTGCTCCAATCTCTTTGTGTTTAAAACCAATGTCTTCCACATCAATTCCTAGAATCCAGGAAGAAGTGTGTGTGGGCACACATGAGACAAAACGGGTTACAATAAACACTCGAATTTCCACACACACCATCGCATGCACGATGTTGAATTTTTTGGAGAAAAAAGTTTTCCTTCCTTTTTCTCTTGAGAATTTCGGCCAGCCTTAACCCTTAGG
>NW_010362428.1:0-497 GCF_000414095.1 Morus notabilis
TTATAACTCTTTAGAAACGCTATTATAGACTAAAGCAGTAACATTTTTTGAAAAGCGCTATAACTAACCGCTATGAAAAGCCCTTTTTCTTGTAGTGCGCGGGTTCTTGAGGACATTCCTCTACTAGGATAAATTTGTAGTTTTCACAGACCAACAGTATCTTCATGTTACTTTTCCACTTAGCATAGTTATCACCGTCCAGTTTTTCAGTCGCAAGAAGTGTGATAATTGGATTTGACATGTTGCTGTAAATAAATAGAATATTCATCTAATCATTTTATGTGCATGAATATAAAAAACATGTGAATGTAGGCACAATTAAATATGATGCATGATGCATGTGAAAAATACATAAATCATGTTTTAATTTTTAGCTGCCAACGATAATCCAATTTACCACGAATACAGTGTCACCGTAGGGTAGGTCAAAATATCGCAAATTGAATCCAGACATTCTCAATTAATAAATACAATCAAAATATCTCATATTTTCATAT
>NW_010362429.1:0-1624 GCF_000414095.1 Morus notabilis
CCATTTCAGGAACTTTTAAAAGGGTTGCGTGCCTTTGAAGAGGTGTAGATAAAATCAAGTAGAACTGCGTTAGTACTAATATTACAAATTTACGATGACTACAAGAAGTGCTTTGCACAATATTCTCTTTGAAAAAATACAAAAAAAAAAGAACCTAGCAATGCTGTTTATTTTCAGATAGATTATTTTAGAGGGTATGGCCAAGGATTAATATCAATTCGGGCATATGCTGATAATGATAAAGCCATTTGACTTTATTTCTGCATGCAACTGCAGCTAGACGTGTTGTACCTTCATCCTCAAGCGGCCTTTGATTCCAGTATTGGTCTGAACCCGAATCCCCTTTTGGAGCTATCAGCTACCATTGGATCAAAGGAGCTGAGTTTGGGTGGTGAAGTTGGATTTGATACTGCTTCTGCTTCATTCATCAAGTACAATGCGGGTATCAGCTTGAACAAGCCTGATTTTTCCGCCGCTCTTTTACTGTAAGTGCCAATCAGCCTTTACTTTGAACAAAGCAATTAGTTCTCTTCTCTATGTTCATGTGTGTTTCTATGTATTAATAGTGATTTCACAGCACGGTTTGAAAACTTGACTTCTACTAGAAAATGAGTTTTACTGGTGACCTACACTTTACTACAAGACAAAGCTGGTAAGGTGGCAATCACAAGAAGTGATTGTCGCCTTTGAAGGCCAGTATAGATTTTCTGGGCGTGGAGAGGCTGAGCAAATGTTTTTCTTGTTAGCTGTTAGTCTCTTGGTTTGTTCCGCCTCCTTAGTGTGTATTTTGATGAATCACATGGGCCCGTTCTTTTTGAGTTAGAGAACTTGAGTTGAAAAGTGTTTATGTGAGAGAAGATACTGTAGCAAAAGGTTGAATTTGAGTTGTGGTTTGAGATATCTTTGTTGTGGGTTCAATCCAAAACCTCTGCGCTATGTGAAAGTGGCATTAGTAGTTGGGGAATGCTAGCACATGCTACATTGGACTTGAGAAATAGATTTTTTTGCCAACAAATATTCTGAGACTTGGTGCAATGCTTCGTATGACTTAGGATTCTTGCCACTGTCTCAATTTCTTCTCATTTTTCATCAAAACTCGCCTTTGCTTGTGCAGGACCGATAAAGGACAGGCACTGAAGGCGTCTTACATTCATTATGTTGATACAAAGAATGGAACTACAGTTGCTGCTGAACTCATCCATAGGTTTTCTAGCTATCAGAACACCTTCACAATTGGAAGCTCTCATGCAGTTGATCCATTCACTGTCATAAAAACACGATTCTCGGATGATGGAAAAGCTGCCATGCTATGCCAACACGAATGGAGACCAAAGTCATTGTTTACCTTTTCCGCCCAGTACGACTCTAAGGCTGTTAATGCAGCCCCAAAGCTAGGTCTCGCACTTGCACTGAAGCCTTGATAATGGTAACTTCTTCGATCCCATTTCCGCAACTTGATATACCTTTGATCTTGTAGTAGATATTTCTCCCATAAATTTAAGAAGCATCGCGATTTTAACCAATTGATATTTGGAAACAGTGAAGTTCATCCATTGATAAAATGTTGAGACTGGTGGGGTGGTTGGACTTAATTTTGGAAAATTCCATAAAGATGGACAATTTT
>NW_010362430.1:0-761 GCF_000414095.1 Morus notabilis
TAAAACTTCGTTTGGTTCTAGAGAAATACTAGCCGAGAACCAGTGCGTTGCTACAGAAAATGGAAGGCGGCAGCGATGTGGGCGACGGCGTGGTTGAATGGAAGGCGGCAGTGGTGTGGTCGACGGCGTGGTCGATGGGTCAGAGTCTGAGAGAGAGGTTAGGGTGAGAGTCTGAGAGAAATCTTTGTGTGGGTTTTCAAGAAATCTTTACCTAGAGAGAAACCCAGAAAGAGAGCAAGGGAGAGAGAGAGAGGCCGGCGGGAGAGAGAGAGAGAGAGCCCGGAGGAAGTGGCCGGCGTGGAAGAAAAAGGGAGAGAAAGAGAGAGAGATGGCTGGCGTGAGAGAAACCAGAGGAGAGAGAGGAGAGAGAGAGAGAGAGAGAGAGAGGGGTTGCTCTTGCATCCACGGGAAAGGAAAAGAGGGAAAGGAAAAAGAAAAAAAGAAAAAAAAGGAAAAAGAAAAAAAAATGAAAAAAATGAAAAAAAATGAAAAAAATGAAAATCCATTAAAATTTAAGTGTATTTTAAAAAAAAAATTTAGATTGAAATTATAAATATTAAAAATAATTTAAAGTTTATTGATTAATTATAAAAATTAAATTAAGTACACTAATAATTTATAATTTAATATAATTAAACTTATTTAATTCTATAGAGTTACAAATTTATTTTAATTTTTTGATTAAATTATGAAATTACCCCGATTTTTAAACAAAAAAAACCTTCAGAAGACAAATGTGATTATTATTATTATTTTTTAAA
>NW_010362431.1:0-213 GCF_000414095.1 Morus notabilis
AGCCCACAATCCATCAGCTCAAAGCTCTCTTCGTCCCCTACAACCGCCGTGAAACCGTGACAATTTTTGGTGTCGTAATAGGCCCCATTCGCCGTTAGATCGAAGCTCTCTTCGCAATCTATAATGGCCAAAGGAACGCTCAAAACTTTTGTTGTGTAACGGCGCCCATCAACCGATAGATCTAATCTCTGTTTGCGATGAACAACCACCACG
>NW_010362431.1:558-826 GCF_000414095.1 Morus notabilis
AATCCGTCCGATCAAAGCTCTGTCTACAACCGCCACGAATTTAGCGACAACTTTTTGTGTGATAACGGGGCCGGCCCATCAGAGGTTATATCAAAGCTCTCTTCGCGCTCTACCACCGCAACTAGAATGGCGACAACGTGGTGTCGAAACGGGGCCCATCAGCCATTAGATCAAAGCTATCTTCGCGCTCTACAACTGCCCCGGGAAGGCCGAGAAATATTGGAGTCGTAACGGGGCCCATCAACCGTTAGATTAAAGAAGCTCTCTT
>NW_010362432.1:0-5046 GCF_000414095.1 Morus notabilis
TGAGATGGCTTGATGAAGTTTAGTACAAATTTACTATCGATAAGTAAAAGTTAAGGAGTACGATGAAGAAATCAGAAACTTAAAAGGGCATGTATAAGATAGAAATTTTGAAGTTTTTTTTAACAAGCCCAATAGTAACATACCAATGAATAGTACTAAGCCAATAGTAACAGACCCAATAGTAATAGGCTAATGAATAATATAGCCCTTAAAAAAAAGAGAAAAGAGAAATCGAGAAGGATGAAGAAGAAAGTAGAAAGTCTTCAGAAAATATTATTTTAATAAAAGTGATATGCATAAATAATATTTTATTATGCACGGTAACTGTATAGTACCCCAGAGTTTTTTTTTTTTATAAATTGGCATTCATAATTCATTATTCATTGTCCTAGAATTTCAAAACGAAATTCTTCTTCTCTCTAAAATACTTCTTCTTAGTGGAGGTTCAAGCTCTAGTCTTCAAGGGTCGGTGTTCTGCTGATATGGTACGAGTTCTAAACTCGTTATTATTTATGCTTTATAATTTTGTTTTAGTATGGTACTGCTTAGGTAAATAATTCAGGTTAATCCATTATAAGTCGTTATAATGTGTCATTACCATAAACATGAATAGTACACATATGTGTGAATAGGACCCTATACGTGAGTAATACCGCATACGTGAATAATATCCGTACATGTGAATAGTACCGTATGCATGAACCATACCGTATGACTGAACAATACCGTACTATACCTATGAATATTGTATATGTTAAGTTTACATACTTTGGACAAAGAACTGAAAGACCAAATGATTGGACATAATGGACAACATGACTGGACAAATTTATAGACTTGAAAGTGAAGTAAAAATGGGAAGTAAAAATGGAATAGCAGTACTATATATTTAGTTATTATTTTAGTATTATTAAGTTATTTTGGTTACTGATATAGTATTGTGATTATTATTATATTAGTTAGGACTATATTTTCTTACGGAAAGTTGAGACAAGATAAGTAAAGTTCTCACCTACAATACAAGTAACAGTATTATTTTAAAAGTTATGGTTTTCTTGAAAGTTAAAATTTTTTGAAAGTTATTCTCAATTTGTTTATATTTGTTATGTTATGGTTATAACTTTTCATTTACCCAAATAAATATTCAGTTTCTTCATATTTACTTTGTTAAAGTATTGCATTCATTTTATAAAAAAAAAGGGTTCAAGGTCTATTATTAAGACCACAGGAGAAACTCAGGAGAAACTGCATAAGTAATTACTCAAAGTTTATTTTAAGGCTAGGTGCCTTCATAAGAACACAGAGCTCAATAGAAATTATTAAGCCAACAGTTGGCAAATTAAAAAAGTTAAAGTTTTGCAGGTAGTATTCTCCAGGGTCCTGAGAAAAATAAAAAGAAGTAAAGCACGAGTATATATGAGTTTTAACCTTCACATGAGACTTTGAATTTACTTACTGAGCGTTAGCTCATCAGTTTATTTATACTTGTGTTGTAAGTACGGGAAAAACTGCACCGAATTAAACTGGAGAATGAGCAATGTGCCAAGCTGACGTGTTAGTACATAAGGAACTCACCTACTAGGAGAAAGGTTAAAAAGGGGGCATCATTATATTTTAAATAATCATGAGTGTGTATTTAAGACTTTGTGGTGTGAAATTTTTAATTTGTTCAGATTTTTGTGTAGTATGTGTTTTCAACTATTGTAATATATTTAGGTATTTGTATCTTTGTAATAGTTACATTTTAAAAGAGGGATGTTACAAAAGATGAGGTTGAGCGATCCAAGATGGCCGATGGTGAGAATGAAGTCTCGACGCTTTTCGAGTCTTGAAATATGCTCCGTGAGACGGAGGTATTCAAATATGCTAGCAAAGGCTCAAGAACTTCCTGGTGCTTTATGAATGAGGTAGATGAAGATAGAGCTTCTTGAGTAGCGTCGCGGCTTGGAGCGGACTAAGACCAGCATAACCTCAAGAACATCTCGAGAAAATGGGGAAAATATGGGAAATTGAGGAGGGATTTCAACAGAGTGAAAGTAAGATACCCAAGCTTGATCGATTCTCTCCCTTGTGAAAGGGAAAAGGGGGGTATTTATAGGAGAAATCCGGAAGCTGGGGCACTTGCTCTAAGGAATTGAACCGCATGCTCTGAGAGAAGCCTGCACACACAATTCCATTTAAAGCAAGATGCCAGTCAGCCTCATGGAGCTGTCAAATAAAAGAACAAAAAATGGGAAAAATGGAGGCGTTCGGCAGTGGTTCAGGGCTGTATGAAGGGATCTAATGGAAACTGAAGCACACTTTGAAGCAAAGATCTACAGCTAGCCTGACAAAAAGGACACCTAAAAACAGAATGGAAGGTTCTGGAGAACTGCTTCGTGACAGATCCGGCAGCACTCTGACAGAGCACTACACACGCCTTTCCTTATGGAGCAAAACGATTAGACAAAACAAGGATGTGATTGGAATAATAGCCCAAAATAGAAGGAGATTGAGATAAGGCTCCGAGATCTATGATGATTAAAACACTTCCCCAGTTCTGAAACACACATGATCGCATGGGATCACATTAAATGCTTTGAATATTTCCATTCTCAAAGGTTTGATCGCGATGTCAGACATGTCAAGTTTGACTCATACTATTTCCGGCTAAGCAGCCATCATTCGGAGCACCTGACACAAATTGCTCTGAGGAACTTCAATGTGAACCAGAGGTATGCACAAAGACTCTCTCGGAGGCTGATGCAATGTAGCTCCGAGACGGGAGTCTAGCACAAGAAGAGGCCTCTGTTGAGCTAGAAAATGATGAAGGAAGACCTTTTGGCGGTATGAAAGGTTTTAGAAGATGACGTTTGAGGCTGAAGGAGCAATTTGGGCTTTAAAAAAAAGACTTTGATGAAGGGCATTGGGCTTCCCACGTAAGGAAGGGTTTTTAAAGAGAGGGTTGAGAACTCCATCACCCATTTATTCTTAACGTGACTAATTTAAGAAACTCCAAGCGGGATTTAAATAAACACGAAAGTTAAAAGATACATGGGTCCACTTGATTATCCATGAACCACCAAACCACATCCTACGAGAGTTTTCTGAGCCTGACTTGGATCCACAAAATGAGCCCAACAGTGTCGCGAGACACAGATTATCTATGCATGTCAATATTTTTTGTTTTTGTTAAATACACATAGAGAGTAAAAGAATCCGTGGCTTCAACATGACTAAAGTTTCACCAGAGAGGATTTTAGTCATTTTGCGACACATATTATAAAATAAAATACAAGAAAAATATTATTAGCAATTAGCTAATAAAAATGAACACAAAAAATACAAGATAATAAGTTATATCTAGAAACTTCTCGTGGTTTTCAAAACATGGTATTGTACTTGTACACTTCCACCTTGATTTTTATGCTGGTGACATCACTGTGAATAGACTTGTTGGAAATTTGAGAAAAAGAAGGGTCGTTTAGTTCAATAATTCAAATTTTTAATTTAATTTGAGATGTAACATTATATGATAGTTTTTTACTGTAACAAAAAAAAAATTAGATATGACTGTTTTTAAGAATTTTTTATTGTAATAAAATTTAAATTTTAAATTTAAATCGGTGTAATGAACGATACTGAAATATCACGAAACCCTATTTTTCTTCCTAGACTAGATTAGATTAGAGAAGCCTCAATTTTTTTTTCAAAAAAAAAAAAGGAGCCAATATTTTTGTGAAATCTCTTGGAGCAGCAAAGCACCTCACAAAATAGTCCAACGGTCAAGGCCCAATTCGAAGTAAAATCCACGTGGAGATGTTGGGTTGGAGAATTCAAACTATAATTTAAATCACAATTTATAATTTATTATAATATTTTTTCTCATAAAAAATACACATAAATTAAAAATTATTCTAATCACATGATTTTAATAGTCTCCGTAATAGCCGCATGATAAGTTCGCGTGCGCCCAAACGCACCCCAGCAGTGCTAGAACGAACAAATACTCTTTTAATAGTCCCGCCTGCAACGGCGAACTCAGAAAAACTCACAAAGATAAGGCAAAGGCTTTCTCTCAACTTCCTCACCTGTAATAAAATCAAAATTAAAAATCACATAACCTAATCCGCCATTGCCGAAATTCTCGTCTCATTTCCTGTGATGAGCGCTGAATCTAGGAAGCTTTAGCTGATCACAAGCGTCGGAGGCTGCATGAGTGGCTTAGAACCTCGCGGGTTCTTCTTCTTCAAGTTTTGGAGCTTGAAGCAATGGCTATGGCAGCTATGGGTTGTGGATGTACGGTCCCTCTTTCGCAGTCGGTTTCTCTCGGTTTCTCCGCTGAGAAAGCTTCGGTTTTTCCAGGGCCGCGGTATTCTTCTCGAGTTCGCTATCGCTTCGCTTCTCTTCGATGGTTGAGTTCCAATCGCCTTTCTCTTGCTTCTCATCGGTACGTCGTGTTTTTTTAATTAATTGATTAGTTAATTTTGTACTTTTTTCGGTTTCTTTGCTCTGTTTGATTGCCAGGAGATTGGGAGAAATGAGAAGAATTGATTGATTGATTAATTTGTTAATTGTTGTTGTTGTTGTTGGTTTTTTTTCATTTTTTTATTTTTTTATTTTTTTATTTTTAACTCTGTTTGGTTGCTAGGAAATTGGGAGAAAATGAGAAATAATTTTTGGATTTTTTTTTTTGGATTCTTCTTCTTCTCTCTCTGTGTTCAGTGTTCTTAAATTCTGTTCTTTTGGTGGAAAAATCATAAAAAAGTAGCAAATTTTTTCCCTCGCCGAAGGTTACATTGCAGTATGTTCTGTTTGCTTTTAAGAGATTGTGGAAAATGAAAAAATTGGAAATTTCAAGATTCTTCAGTGTTGGGCCTTCTTTGAAAAAAAAAAAAATCCGACGAATTACTTTGATTAGTCGAGTTGAATTATATTCATTCGGTGGAAAAATTAGAAGCCTACCAAATTTCATTTCCTTAGTTTTCGTAGTGTCCTGATTGTGCAAAATTCAATTCTCAGTTTATTTTCCCCCCATAAATTTTACATTCCTTAATCTTCTGTCGG
>NW_010362433.1:0-370 GCF_000414095.1 Morus notabilis
ATGACCTGAATGAATATGTCTGTGGAAAAAAGGGCATAATTGGAAAGAACTTGGATGGCGCGCAAGGCTTCACTATGCCTCTTAACATTAAGCATAAGCATTGGGTTATGCTTTATTTTGATTTATCTTAAATCAACATAAAGGTGTATGACTCAGTTGTTATGATGTACAGAGATCAACAGAAATAAAAATACGTGGAGCCAATCTCTGTCATGATGTCCAAGTTCTTAAAGTACACAGGTTTATTTAACCATCTGGGCGATAAACTTGACAGTGCGTGGCCAATCGTTCGTCTTAAGTTGTTGGTCCACAACCTCAGAACAGGTGACTACGGACTATTCACATACAAATTTATCGAATACCTTGTCCG
>NW_010362434.1:0-512 GCF_000414095.1 Morus notabilis
GTGTCTTCTCCATGCAACCCTAGATGTGAGGCCTCATAAAAGGCAAGCAGACTAGAGTTGTCATCTGCCAAGCATTCCTTATACTTTCCAGTACTTTCATCTTTAAATTTTTCAAATACATCTGATTGTCAACATTAAAAATCATACATCAGTAAAAGTGTGAGTATTTATTTATTTTTTAAGATTCTTAACGTTTTTGTTCCTCGAACTTTGATTGAATTGACACTCCTTAACTTTTTTAAGTATTCTAAATTACTCTCAAACTTTAAGAAAATATGACAGTGTGCCGCGAGATTAATAAATATTATATATCCAAATTTGAAAGGAAATGCCTTTACGCACATGAGATAACGTACTCCAATTATCATACGAAATCTTAAACGAACTCACGTAACATGAAAGCTCATATATGAAGTCACTTTGCATGATACTTTGTTAAATTTAAAAAATACTTAATTTTCTATAATAAAAAACTCAAAAAGATAAATCACACTTTTTGTAAAAAAAAAAAA
>NW_010362435.1:0-527 GCF_000414095.1 Morus notabilis
CTAGATTAGCTCTAAGCCACGAGATCTTCTCAGACAGTTTCACTTAATCCGATTTTGAAAAACAGTATTTCAACTTTACCATTGCACCCGCTGACCGGCGGAGTTTTCATATTGCAAGCAGCCGGCAGTGCAAGAGCAAGCGTCTGGTTGATACTAATGCCCAATGACATGCCCCCGCCATTGAGCGCCGAGCAAAGACACCGTGGTTGTCTCTGGACGACACTAGAAAGTTGGGAGCAGCATGATGATGACGGGGTCGATGAACTGCCTGTCACATAGTTTAAGCAAGGAGCCATGGTGACTAGCACATTGGTGCAGCTTGATTGTGCCATTGTTTTGTCCCAAAGCATGGTCGCTAACAGTGGCGAAGCCAGCCTTTCACTTCAGTAAAGACGTACACTAAATTTTTTTGACAAATTATCTTAGTATAGACATATAAGAAAATATATTTATTTTAGTAGGGTATATATTATTTCAGTAGGGGTTTAAGTGTAAAATTTTAAAAGTTTTAAAGGTAATATTTTTTT
>NW_010362436.1:0-180 GCF_000414095.1 Morus notabilis
ACAACCGCCACGAAACCGTGACAATTCTTTGTGTCGTACCGGGCCCCATACGCCGTTAGATCGAAGCTCTCTTCGTAATCTACAATGGCCAAAGGAACGCTCAAAACTTTTGTTGTGTAACGGCGCCTATCAACCGATAGATCTAATCTCTGTTTGCGCTCGACAACCGCCACGGGAACG
>NW_010362436.1:510-867 GCF_000414095.1 Morus notabilis
TGACAACTTTTGGTGTCGTAATGGGGCCCATCAGCCGTTAGATCGAACCTCTCTTCGCGATCTACAACTGCCACGTTTTCAGTAAAAACTTTTGGTGTCCTAACGGGGCCCATCGGGCGTTAGATCGAAGCTCTCTTCGCGCCCTACAACTGCCACGGGAACGGTGACAACTTTTGGTGTTAAAATGCGGCCCATCAGCTGTTTCATCGAAGCTCTCTTCGTGATCTACAACTGCCACGGGAACGGCGAAACTTTTGGTGTCGTAATGAGGCCCATTAGCCGTTAGATCAAAGCTCCGTTCATGCCAAACAACCGGCACGGGAAGGGCAACAACTGTTGGCGTCGTAACGGGGCCAT
>NW_010362437.1:0-595 GCF_000414095.1 Morus notabilis
TGAAAATTGTGTCAATTAGGCTTAGCAGAGTCTTCTCAAGCTCTTCCCCGTCGGTCCACGCTTGGATATTGGCCTTAATAAGTAGTGCGTTCTTAGAAATTAATTCCCAAACTGGGAAATTCTTTCTTGGCATCACAAAATCTCTCCCTTTGAGCTTTAAACTTGGGCAGTAATCCCCAACGCCGTCACCAAGGTAAATGAACCTTTTGTTTCCCTCAGCTGCCATAGAAGCTCTGATTCTTTCTAAAATCAGACCCTATAGTAAATTGGGACATCATTATATTAATTAACTGATTAAAAAAGTTTGAATAAAAAATAATGGAATACGATTTTATTTCATTAATTTAATTAAGTTAGGTCAGCAATTAAAGCAAAAATCTTTTGAGTAGGGATGAGCTTTTTATCTATAGGTGTGGGTACTTGACCCTAATAGAGTGGGTATGAGACTTTATTAAGTGAGGGCAGAATGGGTACATGAGTATTTATATTATCTTCCGAATTAGGGGTGGGGGTGGAGAAAACAACCCTGCCCACCCCGACCCCATATACATATACCTAATTTAAGAACCATTACTTATATATATATATATATATA
>NW_010362438.1:0-1241 GCF_000414095.1 Morus notabilis
TATATATATATATATATAACTAATACATGAAAACATCTTGTTTAATTTGTACACTTTTCCCTATATATAAGGGCGTTTTACAGTCCTTTTAACGGGATTGGGTGTACTATACACGATAAGCGATCGAACGTTTATTTTATGCAATAATGATTTTTTTTTTAAAAATGTAACGATTGGTTTGGAGTAATGGAATCGCTTAAAAAAGCAAATGTCATATTATCCTAATCCTTAAAAAACTAGTATATACATCATACATATCATAAGAAATATAAGTGCTTTCTTTTCCTATTCATCAAGATAGGCGAAAGACGTCAGCTTTACTTTCCTGCTCCAATTACTTCAGAATTGTACTGCAATGCATTGTGCAACTAAAGTTTTCTTTCATCTCCTCGATGAAAAAAAAATCCAAAATATTATCCATTTTAAAGAGAAAAAAAATCCTTTTGAAAATTGAACCTATAAAAGAATTGTGTCCAAGATATCTAATAGGGCATATCATGGCTTTAAAAGTTCAACGTCGGCATCACAATGCAATTTGCAAGTATGCATGCATGCATGCATGCACTCATGGTTCATGTTTCAAAAGCTTTAACTATCTATCTATGTAATCACGTCGCACTTAAGTCTCGTTCGCTTCACAGATTTGAGTTTTTAATTCGAGTTTAAATGTGACATTTTTTGAGAACTTTTTACTGTATTAAAAAATGTTAGATGTAATATTTTCTGATAACTTTTTACTGTAAAAATCTAAAATTAAAAATTCAAATCAGTGAAATAAACGAGACATTAATTCATGTATATATAACTGTTATTTTAAATGAATGACGGGTGCAGAGTATATGTTTGAGACTAATATATGGTAATATGTGAATCATGCATATATACATATAAGAAATGTATTCGGTTCGACAACTGTGTAATATTTTTTGTTTGCCTTTATAACATTATTTATGTATTTGTGTAATACTTAATAAAATGTAATTTACCACAATATTATATGTAATTAATAAATATAATCTACCACTACATTACGTGTAATTTACTTCAGTACCATTACTATGTTAAGTACACGGAAAAAAATTATAAATTCATATGAAATGTATTATACCTGCTGTACCCTGCCAAGACCATGCGGGTGTGTGTAAAATTAATCTCATTTATTTTATTAATTTAAGTTTTATTACACTAAAAAATTTTAAAAAATAATTATATTAATTTTTTATTATAATAAAAAAAATTTA
>NW_010362439.1:0-842 GCF_000414095.1 Morus notabilis
TATTTTGAGCTGATTTTTTATCCGATGTTGGCTATTTTAACATTGTTTTACACCAAATTTCTGATACTACTTAAATAAAAATATTATAAATAATTTAAATAAAATAAAGTAAAACAAAAACGCATTAAAATAAAATAAAATCACACAAAACGCAATATAACTAATATAAAACACTACAAAATAAGTTAAAATCATTTTTTTGTGTCTTGAGATCTTTTTCTCACTTTTATCTTCATTTCTTTTATGTCTTTTTTTTTTCTTCTTTCACTTTTTTTAAACAACAATTTATATAATTATTATTTTAAATGAATCACGTGTGCGGCGTGTTCTAAAAGCTAGAGGAAAGTGTACTAATGAAAAAAGCAAAAAAAAACATAAAATAAGGATGTATCTAGAATAATTATTTCATTGGGGTAAAAATATATTTTAAGGACTATATTTCTTAAATCTTTTTTTTTAGAGGCTTGAAATGAATAGTTAGGAAAGAAAGTCATAGGAAAAAAAATTCAAATGACGACGTATTTGAAATAATTATTTCATTGGGATGGAGAAAGGTATTTTAAGTTATTTATTTATTTTGAATTGATTTGTGGTTCGTTTGTCTATTTTAACACTGTTTTGCATTAAATTATCGATATTACTCAAATAAAAATACTATGAATAATTTACATAAAAATAAACAAAAAAACACTAAAATAAAATAAAATAATCCCAAATTAAATAACAAATAAATTAAACGAAACGAAATAAAAATGATATAAAAACGACAAAGTAGATTAAAATTATTTTTCGATGTCTTTTATTTTAAATTTTTTTCTTATTTTTATCTTCATTTATTTTAT
>NW_010362440.1:0-1593 GCF_000414095.1 Morus notabilis
ATGGCGCCTGCCCGCCATGCCAGAAAATTTTCGGGCATCGGTCATGCTCGCCACCCGAAAGTTCAGCACTGTCCACCACGGCGAGGATTTCGCCATCGTGCTTGTCGCAACGCTACAAGGCCATGTGTCAGGCTCGAATTTCTCCATCATCAATCTACTCGAATCTTTCCATCATTGTGGAACCATAAAGGACGTCTTCGCCACACGTCAATCATAGGCCAATGACCAAGATCACATCGTTGTTGTCATCATGGCACTATAAGGTCGTGTATCAAATCGTGGCTGCAAGGTTCGAGCTCTTCCACGACTAGGCTCATTTTCTTTATTGACTTTGACAACTTCTGGACGGATAGGCACAATAACCGTACAGTAAGATAGGTGGCAACTGATTGCACGACAGTGTCGCTGAGGAAGGGCGGCGATGTAGGAGAGAGAGGGGCAAAGAGATAGAGAGAAGAGGAAATGTAAGGAGAGAAAACCCTAATTCATTTGAGAGTATTTTTGACTTCTTACTCTAAGTTTTGTTGTGTAACATGGCATAAAATATAACAGTTTTAGGTGCTATGATAAATGTCAATCCATATAGAAAATAAGGATTGAATCCTCATGGCTTAGGGTGAATTAGAGGAATAACTCTTTTATGAAAAATTGGTGAACTTATCCTTAAAGTACATGGGTTTGGATTTTATCCCTTACTCTTGATTAATTGCTTTTTGACTAATATAATTATTTAACTAAAAATATACTAATCAAGAGTAATGAGTAAAAATCTATACTCGTACACTCTAAAGAGCATTTGTCTCATGTTGCCCTTTCTTATTGATAATATAATATTTCTGTGAAAATATTTGATTCAAATTACAAACAAAAAGGAAATGAGTGAAGAACTATTGAAATGTGCATACATGATAGTTGATGTGATGTTTTTCAAGTCGAGGTGACTACTCTTCTCATCTCGGTGTCTTAATTTTACATTACATATTTTAAAATTTATTATAAATTTGTGATTTCATGATAATTATTTTTAATTTTGCATTACATTTTTTAGATTTTATTATAAATTTATGATTTCATGATAGTTATTCTTAAAAATCTTATGTTATTACTTGCTTAATTTTAATGGACATTATCATCTTTTTACGAGTTATGAATTTTAAGTTATTTCAAATATGTAAAAAACTTGAGAAAAGTAAATAATTTTAGTGTCAATCTAAGATTACGGGTCAATTTCGTATCTTGTAGTAACAACCTGTAAAGCGGTCGTATTGTGTTTGTGTTGTGTTTTTTGAAAAATTTCATGTCTCAAATCGTGTAAAAATTTGACTGCAAATTTAGAAAAAAAAATAATTAAAACACAACACGAACATAATATGTGACACAAATTGCCACATCTAAATATAATTGCATATGTGATTACTTCTTTGAAGGAACAAGCATATTTTCAAACCAATTTTTTGCCCCAAATAAAACCCACTTTAATAGCTAGAAGAAAAAATGGCATCAAATTTCCTTAATTTTTCACGTAATTTGGCTGGGTATGTGGCTTTCCACTCATCCTCGCACTTGCACATTCTTGTTGCCAAAAGAAAAAAA
>NW_010362441.1:0-1020 GCF_000414095.1 Morus notabilis
AAATTAGAAACCAGAACGTCATGATGCTTATATATAGTCATGATGAATAGGATTAGGATTTTTTTTTTGGTTGACAATTTAGGATTAGGGTGTATTGGTATGCAGCAAATGAATGCTTTCTATTTGCAATTTGCATATAACTAGCTAACGCTTCTGGGATTTTATTTTTATTTCTAAGCTTATGCATTTGAACAAGAGAATATTATTTTTCTTCTCTTTTCTTTTTGTTTTTTATTTTGATGGCTAAGCCAATAATCATGAATGTCCTCATATTGGCTTATCCATATGGAATTTCATATTTCTCTTAAATTACATCACAATATATGAAAGATTACTTCTTACATAATTCAAGCACGAGGAGAAGCACTTGCCAGAAGCTCCCTGTGTCATCCAACATGAGCGTTCAAAACAAAGCAAAGGAAAGAGCAAATCAAGTACGTGAGTAAGGAACTAACACTAAAAAAATAAAATGAAAAGAAACTTTTAGTCACAACATTTTCTTATGACACTTTTTTAGTCACAATCAAAAGTGTAACAAGAGTATATTGTGACAAAAAGTATCCTTTTTTTGTCATATATATAACGTTATTCACAAGATTAAAAAATAAGGAGCCTCTACGGTGAGACTTCTTAGACCCACACAACCGGTGGATTAAGTTTTTAACGGTTAAATCTACGCAGGTCCGTATTAAAAATTTACAGCGCGCCGTACAGAACTGCTCCTATGCAGATATGACCGTTGAAAAAATAATCTAACGGTCAAAACAGAATGTTCTATAGTGAGATTTTTTTTAAAGGGTCTCGTCGCAGAGAAAACCTAAAAAATAACTTAAAAGTGTTCAAAATATAGAGAAAAGTAGATATATCTGAGTTTGGAAAATAATATTATTGGTGAGATTGAAAAATAACGAAGAGCAAGAATAACTCCAACGTCTCTTACCATAATCATAACAATGAACCTCGTTGTAGTCATCGAAATAGCAATTACGTCGCAACCATGTAAGCTCAAACCCATCGGCA
>NW_010362442.1:0-584 GCF_000414095.1 Morus notabilis
GAGGTACAAACGTACTTGTATTTTCAATTTCTAGTGTTTCCTAGCCAACTACCATTTTCGTGTATATCATTAAAATTCAAGTCACCTAAACAGTTAGATGAGTCGATGCTACTCTCTCTCTCTCTCTCTCTCTCGTTTTTTTAGGAATAATGTTTTTGTTCTTTCAATCATTCAGAAATTTGTCTTGTGCAGAAAAAAACTATATGATTTAAGTGGACCGATATCACTTTTAATGTCTAGTTATTCACGTGTACCATTTTATCATATGTTAGGCTTAATATTATTAATCTACACAGAAGTGATATATTAGAATTGGCGTTGAATTGTGCCGTCCCAAACCCAAGCTCCACCCAATTCTAACATGTTAGGCTTATATGGTCTCATTTAATTTTTCATGTTTATTATACATACAGCGTTTTTACTATTATTTTGTATGGATGGAAGTTTCACTTTCGTCGTTGAAAACTAACAATTACGTTTTAGGGGTATACCAATCTAATGTATCTAATTAAAATGTTCTATTTTTCTTGTGTTAGTTTATTCTTCTCATCATTTAATTAAAAATAATTATATATATATATATA
>NW_010362443.1:0-691 GCF_000414095.1 Morus notabilis
CGGTCCTGGTGCGGCCCCGGGGCGGCCCCGGTACGGCCCCGGGGTAGACCCAGAACGGCACCGGGGCGGCCCTGGTACGGCCCCGGTTTCAATTTAAACATTTAAATTCCATGTTAGGCATTTTTGAGGAAGAAATTATATTCAAATTCGGATTCCTTCCCTAGGATAAGCTTTAGGCTTGCGTTTATCGTGTTTTTAGCTTTATCTTATTTTACACTTCTATCTCATTAAAGATAGAATACGACTTTTCAATTTTTAAACCTTTTCAGTTTGTTTTCGTCTATTTAAGGCTGAAAAATGAAATTAATAAGAAGTTTTGATTTTCATTCACTTTGTGAGATATTCTTCTTGTGTTCTTGAAGAAACTATTCTGAACTTATCAAGGTTTCCTTGTGGCATTCAAACTTGACTTATCAAATGAATGTCCATACTCGTTTGTGGCGTCTTCACCATACCAGGGTTCTTGCTTTGCTAAGCAACGGGTCGCGGTTTCCATCAGTTCTTCAAGATCTTGGATCGTATTCCATATTTGGCTACGGCTTTCGTCACATCGTTGACGGGTTCGTATCAGTCCCGGGTCCGTACCAGGGCCGCCCCAGGGCCATACCGAGACTGCCCCGAGGCCGTACCGGGGCCGCCCCGGGCCCGTACCGGGGCACCCTGGGGCCATACCGGGGTTGCCCCGGGGCCG
>NW_010362443.1:1882-5845 GCF_000414095.1 Morus notabilis
GTACCAGGCCCGCCCTGGGGCCACATCGGCGCCGTACCGCGGTCACCCCGGGGCTGTAGCGGGGCCGCCCCGGGGCCGTACTGGGGCTGCACCAGGGCCGTACCAGGGCTCTCTTCGATCTAACGACTGATGGGCCCCGTTACGACACCAAAATTTGTCACCCTTCCCGTGGCGGTTGTAGAGCGCGATGAGAGCTTCGATCTAAAGGCTGTTGGGTCCCGTTTCAAAACCAAAAGTTGTCGCCATTCCAGTGGCGATTGTACAGCGCGAAGAGAGCTTCGATATGACGGATGTTGGGCCCCGCTACGACAGCAAAAGATGTCACCTTTCCCGTGCTAGTTGTAGATCGCGAAGTGAGCTTCGATCTAACGGCTGATGGGCCCCGTTTCGACACCAACAGTTGTCGCCGTTCCCGTGGCAGTTGTAGAGGGCGAAGGGAGGGTCAATCTAACGACTGATGGGCCCCATTATGACACCAAAAGTTGTCACCATTCCCGTGGCAGCAGTAGAGCGCGAAGTGAGCTTCGATCTAACGGCTGATGGGCCCCGTTACGACACCAAAAGTTGTTGCCATTCCCGTGGCTGTTGTAGAGCGCAAAGAGAGCTTCGATCTAATGGGTGATGCCGTTATGACACCAAAAGTTGTCCCCGTTCCAGTGCCGTATGTAGAGCGCGAAGAGAGCTTCGATCTAACGCATCATGGGCCCTGTTACGACTATGAAAGTTGTCACCGTTGTAGATCGTGAAGAGAGCTTCGATCTAATGGGGGATGCCGTTATGACACCAAGAGTTTTCACCGTTCCTGTGCCAGTCATAGATCGGTATCAGAGCTTCGATCTAATGGGGGATGCCGTTATGACACCAAGAGTTTTCACCGTTCCTGTGCCAGTCATAGATCGGTATCAGAGCTTCGATCTAATGGGGGATGCCGTTATGACACCAAGAGTTTTCACCGTTCCTGTGCCAGTCATAGATCGGTATCAGAGCTTCGATCTAATGGGGGATGCCGTTATGACACCAAGAGTTTTCACCGTTCCTGTGCCAGTCATAGATCGGTATCAGAGCTTCGATCTAACGGCTGATGGGCCCCATTATGAGACCAAAAGTTGTCACCGTTCCGGTGGTAGTTGTAGATCATGAAGAGACGTTCTTGCCATTCCGGTGGCTATTGTAGATTGCTAAGATTGCTTCGAACTAACGGCTGTTGGGCACCGTTACAATCAAAAGTTGTCGCCGTTCCCATGGCGGATTTAGAGTGCGAAGAGAGCTTCGATCTGACGGATTATGGGCGCCGTTACGACAAAAAAAGTTGTCACCGTTCCCGTGGCCTTTGTAGAGTGCGAAGAGAGCTTTGATCTGACAGATTATGGACCCTGTTATGACACCAAAAGTTGTCACCATTCCCATGGCAGTCGTAGATCACGAAGAGAGCTTCGATCTATTGGCTGTTGGGCCCCGTTACGACACCAAAATTTGTCATCCTTCCCGGGGCGGTTGTAGAGCGCGAAGAGAGCTTCAATCTGACGGATTATAGGCCCCATTATGACACCAAAAGTTGTCACCATTCCCGTGCCAGTCGTAGATCGCGAAGAGAGGTTCGATCTAACGGTGGATGGGCCCCGTTACGACACCAAAATTTGTCGTCGTTCCCGTGCCATTCATTGATCGCGATGAGAGCTTCGATCTAACAGCTGAGGGGCCCCGTTACAACACCAAAAGTTGTCACCGTTCCCCTACCAGCGGTAGAGCGCAAAGAGAGCTTCGATCTAATGGCTGATGGGCCCTATTACGACGCCAACAGTTGTTGCCGTTCCTGTGGCAGTTGTAGATCATGAAGAGAGCTTCGATCAAATAGCTGATGGGCCCCCTTTCAATACCAAAAGTTATCACCGTTCCCGTGGTGGTTGTAGGGCGCGAAGAGAGCTTCGATCTAATGGCTGATGGGCCCTATTACGACGCCAACAGTTGTTGCCGTTCCTGTGGCAGTTGTAGATCATGAAGAAAGCTTCGATCTAACGGCTGATGGGCCCCGTTTCGACACCAATGTTGTCACCATTCAAGTGGCAGTGGGAGAGGGCGGAGAGAGCTTCGATATAACCTCTGATGGGCCGGCCTTGTTACGACACCAAAATTTGTCGCCCTTCCCGGGGCGGTTGTAGCGCGCGAAGAAAGCTTCGATCTAACGGCTGATGGGCCCCGTTTCGACACCAATGTTGTCACCATTCAAGTGGCAGTGGTAGAGTGCGAAGAGAGCTTCGATATAACCTCTGATGGGCCGGCCTCGTTACGACACCAACATTTGTCGCCCTTCCCGGGGCGGTTGTAGCGCGCGAAGAAAGCTTCGATCTAACGGCTAATGGGGCCCGTTACGACACCAAAGGTTGTCCCCGTTCCTGTGGCAGTTGTAGAGCACAAAGAGGGCTTCGATATGACGGATGATGGGGCCCGTTATGACACCAAAAGATGTCACCATTCCCGTGGCGGTTGTAGAGGGCGAAGAGAGCTTTGATCTAACGGCTGATGGGCCCCGTTACGACACCAACATTTGTCGCCCTTCCCGGGGCGGTTGTAGCGCGCGAAGAAAGCTTCGATCTAACGGCTAATGGGGCCCGTTACGACACCAAAGGTTGTCCCCGTTCCTGTGGCAGTTGTAGAGCACAAAGAGGGCTTCGATATGACGGATGATGGGGCCCGTTATGACACCAAAAGATGTCACCATTCCCGTGGCGGTTGTAGAGGGCGAAGAGAGCTTTGATCTAACGGCTGATGGGCCCCGTTACGACACCAACATTTGTCGCCCTTCCCGGGGCGGTTGTAGCGCGCGAAGAAAGCTTCGATCTAACGGCTAATGGGGCCCGTTACGACACCAAAGGTTGTCCCCGTTCCTGTGGCAGTTGTAGAGCACAAAGAGGGCTTCGATATGACGGATGATGGGGCCCGTTATGACACCAAAAGATGTCACCATTCCCGTGGCGGTTGTAGAGGGCGAAGAGAGCTTTGATCTAACGGCTGATGGGCCCCGTTACGACACCAACATTTGTCGCCCTTCCCGGGGCGGTTGTAGCGCGCGAAGAAAGCTTCGATCTAACGGCTAATGGGGCCCGTTACGACACCAAAGGTTGTCCCCGTTCCTGTGGCAGTTGTAGAGCACAAAGAGGGCTTCGATATGACGGATGATGGGGCCCGTTATGACACCAAAAGATGTCACCATTCCCGTGGCGGTTGTAGAGGGCGAAGAGAGCTTTGATCTAACGGCTGATGGGCCCCGTTACGACACCAACATTTGTCGCCCTTCCCGGGGCGGTTGTAGCGCGCGAAGAAAGCTTCGATCTAACGGCTGATGGGCCCCGTTACGACACCAAAACGTTTCGCCGTTCCCGTAGCAGTCATAGATCGTGAAGAGAGCATCGATCTAACAGCTGATGGGCCCTATTACGACACCAAAAGTTGTGGTCGTTCTCGTGCCATTCGTAGATCACGAAGAAAGCTTCTTTAATCTAACGGTTGATGGGCCTCGTTACGACACCAACATTTGTCACCCTTCCCGGGGCGGTTGTAGAGCGCGAAGAGAGCTTCGATCTAACGGCTGATGGGCCCTATTTTGACACCAAAAGTTTTCACCGTTCCCGTGCCATTCGTAGATCGTGATGAGAGCTTCGATCTAACGGCTGATGGGCCCCGTTACGACACCAAAAGTTTCGCCATTCCCGTGCCAGTTGTAGATCATGAAGAGAGCTTTAATCTAATGGCTGATGGGCCCCGTTACGACACCAAAATTTGTCGCCCTTCCTGGGGCGGTTGTAGAGCGCGAAGAGAGCTTCGAGCTAACGGCTGATGGGCCTCGTTTCAACACCAAACATTGTTGCCATTCTAGTGGCGGTGGTAGGGCGTGAAGAGAGCTTCGATATAACGTCTGAAGGGCCAACCCCGTTACGACACCAAAGGTTGTCCCCGTTCCCGTGG
>NW_010362443.1:5868-6560 GCF_000414095.1 Morus notabilis
GTCGCCCTTCCTGGGGCGGTTGTAGAGCGCGAAGAGAGCTTCGAGCTAACGGCTGATGGGCCTCGTTTCAACACCAAACATTGTTGCCATTCTAGTGGCGGTGGTAGGGCGTGAAGAGAGCTTCGATATAACGTCTGAAGGGCCAACCCCGTTACGACACCAAAGGTTGTCCCTGTTCCAGTGGCAGTTGTAGAGCACGAAGAGAGCTTCGATATGACGGATGATGGGCCCCATTACGACACCAAAAGATGTCACCGTTCCTGTGGTGATTGTAGAGCGCGAACAGAGATTAGATCTATCAGTTGATGGGCGCTGTTACACACCAAAAGTTTTGAGCGTTCCTTTGGCCATTGTAGATTGCGAAGAGAGCTTTGGTCTA
The DNA here is from genome assembly GCF_000414095.1 of Morus notabilis. NCBI lineage: Eukaryota > Viridiplantae > Streptophyta > Magnoliopsida > Rosales > Moraceae > Morus > Morus notabilis. Next base: position 6,248 of record NW_010362443.1, read on the forward strand.
ACGGCTAATGGGGCCAATACGACACAAAAATTTGTCACGGTTTTCATGGCGGTTGTAGAGGGCAAAGAGAGCTTTGATCTAACGGATTATGGGCCTCTTTACGACACCAAAAGTTTTCACCGTTCCCGTGCCATTCGTAGATCGTGATGAGAGCTTCGATCTAACGGCTGATGGGCCCCGTTACAGCCCCGGGGTGGCCCGGGTATAGGCCCGGGGTGGCCCCAGTATGGCCCCGGGGTGGCCCCGGTACGGCCCCGGGGCGGTCCTAGTGCGGCCCCGGTACGACCCTGGGATGGTCCCGGGGCGGCCCCGG
>NW_010362444.1:0-1207 GCF_000414095.1 Morus notabilis
TTAGTATTCTTGAACTCCTTCCAACCACAAGAGAGCCAAAGAAAAAACCATTCTTGAGATTAAACAATTTTTCTTCAGAGGAACCCCTACCAATAGCCTCCAAAAAGTCTCTCAAGTGATCTAATGAATAATGAAACTTACTGAGCCATTTATAGAGTTTAGGAAGTCACATTCCCGCAACCATTAGGTTTCCCAAAAACAAATTCACATACAAAGTCAATTTTTGTAACATCATCAATTTATCCGGTCGACCGGTTGTCTCTCAGAATCTATATTATTTACGTTCTATTCGACTAGCTTCCGTCAGCGATTGACTGATACTATTTTGAAAACTTATTTTCTAAGTTTATTCAATACGAAAAACTTGCACAGAGTCTCAATTTTGATTCAAGTAACCCAATATAAAAGTTATTTGATCAAAACAATCATATATTAGTCTACTTATATTAAATAAAACTCAAAGCAATAATTCAACCAATTTATCTTGAATTAATTTTAAAATAATTCAATTGATAAATTACTCATGAATTAATCACCGATTTCACATTGACTTTTAACTTTTAGCGGAAATAACATAAGTTACCAAGAAGTCACATTCCCGCAACCATTAGGTTTCCCAAAAACAAATTCACATACAAAGTCAATTTTTGTAACATCATCAATTTATCCGGTCGACCGGTTGTCTCTCAAAATCTAATTATTTACGTTCTATTCGACTAGCTTCCGTCAGCGATTGACTGATACTATTTCGAAAACTTATTTTCTAAGTTTATTCAATACGAAAAACTTGCACAGAGTCTCAATTTTGATTCAAGTAACCCAATATAAAAGTTATTTGATCAAAACAATCATATATTAGTCTACTTATATTAAATAAAACTCAAAGCAATAATTCAACCAATTTATCTTGAATTAATTTTAAAATAATTCAATTGATAAATTACTCATGAATTAATCACCGATTTCACATTGACTTTTAACTTTTAGCGGAAATAACATAAGTTACCAATATGTAAGAAATGCGTTGTATCGTATCAAAAAAGTATATGAGCTAATAAAAAGACTTGATGGACATATATAAATCAAGCTCTTATAATCACGATAGTACTTGTTAACGTATAAGTTCATCATATGATTATAAACTCTAATGTTGCTCTACTAAAAGCTTAAACTTGCACTCTCTATCCATATAATATAATTACAAAAC
>NW_010362445.1:0-531 GCF_000414095.1 Morus notabilis
TGCTGCACCTAAACCGTCTTCTCTACCACTTAGAACAAGTTATTAGTGATGTGTGGGAGTTGGAATCACCTAGATTTGGAGTTTTGTATCCCAAGTTGTGCGCATTGGAAGTTTCATGTAGAAACTTTCAAAAAGCTGTCAAATCAGGAAAAAACCAGAATTTTGATTTCTTAAGAACTGTTTTTGAGGTACTTAGAGAGCTCGGACTAAGGCGTGTGATAGCTCATTGGAATGATCTACGTGTCTACTTTCTTATGTAGTTCGCTTTGAAATTTTTGGAGACTTTAGATAATAATTCGTGTATATTCCCGTGAAGTTGAACGAATCCGCTAATTTACTGGATTTATAATTTGGGAATAAATAAGTTAAAGATATATGAAATATGTATAATTTTAGGAAAATTATATAGATAAAAATTAGTTTGGTTTGGTTTAATCAAACTAATTTAATTGAGTTTTTAAAAATTTAAATCAAACCAAACCGATTATTAATTGGTTTGGTTTAATTTAGTTAGTTTGAATGGTTTATTGC
>NW_010362446.1:0-578 GCF_000414095.1 Morus notabilis
GGGTATGTTAGGTTGCAAGCCTGTTGAAACAACAATAGAGCCTAATGTAAAGCTACAGCCTGCAAAAGCCGAGAGTGTGAAGGATAGAGAGCGTTATCAAAGACTTGTTGGGAGATTGATTTACCTATCTCATACACGCCCTGACGTAGTGTTCTCGGTAAGCATGGTTAGTCAGTTTATGCATTCACCCGGTTCGGAGCATTTTGAAGTTGTTTACAGGATTTTAAGGTATCTAAAGGGGACACCATGTAAAGGCCTTCTGTTTAAGTCATGGGGACATCTACAAATTGAAGCCTCCACTGATGCAGACTGGGCTGGAAGTATAGTGGATCGAAGATCTACCTCGGGGTATTGATCATTTGTAGGTGGCAACTTGGTTACACGGCGAAGCAAAAAACAGAACGTGGTCGCTAGAAGTAGTGCGGAGGCTGAGTTTAGAGTTGTGGCTCATGGAATCTGTGAGATTATGTGGATAAGAAGATTGCTAGAGGAATTAAAGTCGTCAAGGTGATCTTCTATGAAGTTGTACTGTGACAACAAGGCTGCAATTTCAATTGCCCATAATCCAGTTCTCCATG
>NW_010362447.1:0-1257 GCF_000414095.1 Morus notabilis
TTTTGGCATCTCATTTTAGCGGAGGTTGCACGTAAGAAAGTATAACAATGTCTTTCAAATGGTTAAAAATGTATTAGTTCTTCAAAAGTTGATTTTATAATAACTTTTATGTGTTTCATCTTTATTATTTCGTTTGATCATTGCATCCGTTTAAAGTTATTTAGATTTTATTAAAGTTTAATATTTAAAAATAAATCTAATGGACGAAAGCCTTGCGCTCATTTTTATGATTTTAATGATACGAAAATTCAATAGGTCGTTGAATAATCCAAAACCACGGTTTCAAACTGCCCCAAATCTAAATTACTTGGTTTCAAACGCACCAAACGGCTAGAAGTGGTTTAAGTTAGTTTGGAGTTTCTAAAACTGTATAATGGCAGTTTGAACTGAAAAATATCCCTTGCTACGATACATGCAGAGATATGAAAGTTTTAAAAAGCCTATATATACGACTGCATATCTCAATGGATTTTTGAAGAGACCTAAAATAATAATATTAAAAAATAGGTGCTTTTCATGGTAAACCAAAAGCAAACAACAAGAATAAGCAAACTATATGACATATATCTATATATGTATTTGAATTTATTTATTTCGCAATCTATATTTATGTTGTATATATGTGCACATAATATGCATATCTTATCTCGTGGTGCATTGCAGAAAAGATAACCGACGGGAGCAACGGGGATGTAGCAACTGATCAGTATCACCGCTACAAGGTGAAACAAGATGATGATGATGATGATGTTGATGATGATGATAATAATGATGATGATGCTAATGAAGACGTGCCGTATAAGAAATATAGGCTAAATTTCCTAGTTTAGCATTCAAATTATAATCCATATGATTTCTTAGTTCTTGACTTTTAAAATACCATTGACCCAGTTCTTTTATTTATCACGTCATTCAAAATTAGTCTTTTCGTCTATTGATTGTTAATAGATTGGTACTGATGCATTCTGGGCTGACTTTTAGAAGTAAGGAGATTTGACTTACAATTTGGAGACAAAAATAACATTAGTCCAAAAATAAATTATTTTAAGAAATTAGAAATGAATAAATCTTTGTGGCTAATTCATTTTGTTACTAAATTTGCTCCATTATACGTCATATATATATATATATATATATATATATATAGGAAGATGTGCGGATTATGAAGGAAATGAATACGGATGCTTATAGATTCTCCATCTCATGGACCAGGTTGTTGCCAAGTAAGTTCGCTGTCTTCAACTATCATTATGATCA
>NW_010362448.1:0-692 GCF_000414095.1 Morus notabilis
ATGCACGTGCAATGAGATTGATTTATTGTTCTTCTGTAAACTGATCAGGAGCTTATAACAAACATTGCTTATTTGAACACCTAATGTCAACAATTCGATCCGTCATATGTTTTTATATGCTTAGTCTGAACAGAAAATTCCTTTTCCTTTAGAGCAAAAGAGTAAAATAAACATGTAAAATTTTACGAACGTCTATTAAACAAATACATTGAATCATAGACTCAAAAAGCACATTATCACTAAGACAACTAATGCAATTTACAAACCAAATCTTGATGAGCCCACATGAGTAAACCATGTATATCAGCTACAGAGATAATTAGGATCTATTATTGTCCTTTGTAAGCCCATTAGGCGTTTGTGTGTATGTGTATGAGAAAACTGAGAAGGTTTTTCTTTATTTTTCTTTTTATGGGCGTCTTTATGATAGAAAGCATAAAGACTATTTTACTGCACTAATAAGAATCATATTTTAACTGTTAGATTAGTTTTTTAATAATTTAATTAATAAAGTACATAAGTAACAGTTTTACATTGTACATTGTAAATTTTTAATGCGGTCATACACAGATCTAACTAAAAAATTAATCTAACAGTTAAAAATAATTATTATTATTAGTGGAGCAAAATAGCTTTCTCCACGATAAAGATTCCTTTTCTTTTTTGTATATGCTAGAGAGCTAATTAGGATC
>NW_010362449.1:0-456 GCF_000414095.1 Morus notabilis
TAATTTGAGCTAGTTTAAAATATCACATCAAATTTTGAATCATGATTCAGAATCATCTAAACTAAATACTGATTCTGAATCATGATTTAAAATTACTGTAAATAAACACTGATTCTGAACCATAATTTAAAATTATAATTTCAAATCTATTTATCAAACGCACCCTATATTTTTTTTCAGAAACTACCGGATAAACTCCCTAAAATTAATCCTTAATTTAAAAGGGGCGGTGAGGTGGTCAAAATGCACAATCCACCTAATTTTCCTAAAAATAGTAGTACCTACAAAGGATACAAAGAAACAAACAAAGGAGCCCAAGTGGGGGGATGTGTCTTTTTCCTCTCGTTCTCTTGGCCAACTTGTAGTGCTCTCAAACGGCTCTTCCTTAGCTGTCAGTGAGTGAGTGAGTGAGTGAGTGCGCAATTACCTTCCAATTTCATTTCTCTCTCTCTCTCT
>NW_010362450.1:0-619 GCF_000414095.1 Morus notabilis
ACTATATTTTATCTACCAAATCTAATCTCTAAACATTTTTTAAAAAAAATGCCATAATTAGTTCATTATTTAAATAAATAGATGTAAAAAAAATTAAATATGAGAAGTTGTACTAAATTTAATCCCTAATCTAAAAACTGATTTATTAACACGTATTAAATTTCTAAATAACCCTATGTCAATAATAATATTTATTTTTATTTTTGTTATAGTAGATAAAACAATGTTATAAAATAATTGTATGCTACACTTTGTTGTGTTGTGAAATTTGGTGTGCAGTTAATTGCTTTTATTTTTTTTAGAGAACCTTTTCCTTTTAATTTGGTTGAAAGATTCTAATAAATAGTTAAGATGTATATGCGTATTGTTGTCATATTGGTTGAACTTTGAATGTATTAAGCTTCAACGTTCTTGTTTTGTTTTGAATTAAATTTGTACGTAATTTTGTTTTTTTATAAATTTTTTTACTAAGAAAAAAAAACTAAAATGACAAATTGAGAGATAAAAGATTAAAATGGGTATAATACAAAAAAATATTTATGAAGTATACGTCTTTAAAGTTATTATTATGAGATAATAATAATAATAATAATAATAATAATAATAATAATAATAATAA
>NW_010362451.1:0-632 GCF_000414095.1 Morus notabilis
TTGTAACCGTAAATAGTGCATAAAATTTTCCTATAAATAAAGCTCTAAGGCTCTTCATTTTATATACATTCACATGATTAATTAAAAGATGAATTTGAAATGAAAGACCTTAGAAAAACGAAATATTGTCTTGGTTTACAGATTGAGCACCAAAGTGAAATACTTGTGCATAAATCAAAATATACTAAAAATGTTTTAAAATGCTTTAACATGAATAAAGCAAACTCTTTAAGTACTCCAATGATTATTAGATCACTTAATGTTGAAAATGATTTATTTCGCTTTTGCAAAGGTAATGAATAAGTCATTGGTCTTGAAGTATCATATTTAAGTGCAATAGGAGCTCTTATGTATCTTGCTAATTATATCCGACCAGATATAACTTTTGTTACTAATTTATTAGTAAGATTTAGCTCATCACCTACACGAAAACATTGGAACATAATTAAGCATGTATTCTGTTATCTTTAAGGAACATTTGATTTGGAATTATTTTATCCTAAAGGATCAAAATAAGAGATGGTTGGTTTTGCATATGCAAAATATTTGTCAAATCCACATATAGTTAAGTCTCAAACTGGATAAATGTTCACATGTGGAGATACTGTTGTTTCATGGTGTTCACAAAAGCA
>NW_010362452.1:0-1561 GCF_000414095.1 Morus notabilis
TTTTTTGGTTGGTGGAGCCTATGAAGTTGTAGTAGTACACATTGAAGAATGTTATAAGGGATATCTCACATCTAATAGGTGTTATATATATATATATATGTATATATATGCATTTGTATGGAAGCGAATACCAATTAAGAATTAAGAAAGAATTAATGATAAGTGAAAAAGACACTATTATAAACCTAATCTGATCAGGCAATTGATTTTACGCGTGTGGACGCGATGGGTTAGGACATGTGCATTGGAAGGCAATCCCTTGAATAATGCTTAACCATGTTATGTTCATTGCATGTATATAGGTTTTACCAGAAATGTAGGTTCCTTAATTAATCAGGTTTAAGTTATTCATCGTCGGGATATCATATTTAGTTGGATTTTTGGAGTATGATAAAGTTGACATTAGAGATCTGGACATTTATAAATATTCCTTGAAGTAATTATAAATAGTAAAGCATGCATTATCTTTGTGCAATCAAATGCAGGGATTAAAAGTCAACTTGATCATGACGGACTATTGTATGCCCGGGATGAGCGGGTATGATTTACTTAAACGCGTCAAGGTATAATAAACCCTCCTAAATGATCTCTTCACTAGTGTATGTTGGAGTGGTGTTTGTCAACAATAATATATATATATATATATATATATATATATGAAATAAGCAAATAGTAGATTTATGATTAACTAGAAGGGGTTATCTTCAGAGTCATGTCGGTTTGTATTTTGAGGCCATTCGTATCATTATTAGTGTTGGTCATTCGTGTCATTATTAGTGTTTATGGTCTATGATTTGCAATGTAATTTCTCTTTTCAAAAGATATAATGATAAATTGGAAATTACATCACACAAATATAAAGGAGAAAGAATTGCTTTAAAACAAAAGTACAAAACTAGTCATAAGAAGTAGATATTTCATTTTATTATAAATATGCACTTTAATTGGCCGTACAATTTGTTGGATAAAAATGTGGAGTTTTTTTCTTCCTAACTTATGTTATACACATCACATTGATGCTTGAAATTTCGGCCGTGAGCAATAAATCATTATTTTATTTTTAATAATTACTTGTATTCCTTCTAATTAATACGGGAAATTTCAATACAATTAAAAAATCATCAGATCATATCAAAATTAAATCATATTAAACAATTTTTTAGAATTTAATAAAGATACTACTATTACAAACTGTGTACATGTAATATAATATCAATTTAAGAACTCTCCTTATTCCTGTTCCTGCAGGGATCTTCTTGGAAAGACGTACCAGTTGTAATCATGTCATCAGAGAATGTACCGGCCAGAATCAGCAAGTAACTCTTTCCTCAATTACTCCGGTCTTCTATTATTCAGTTTTCTTATTATTATTTTAAAGAAAAGGTCAAAGAGGGGAAGAAAAAGCACATATATATATATATATATAAACAGAGTTTTTCTTCAATCCCTTCAGAGAGACCGTCTGCAGAAACGTTTCTCTAATATAACATATAAAATTATAAAACGTAACGTGTTATTTATTGAACGTCATACCGATATTAAAAATATAAAATATCAAGAT
>NW_010362453.1:0-653 GCF_000414095.1 Morus notabilis
AAGAAAAAGATAAAAAAAATGTGAAGAGAAGGGAAGAAAAGACTTTGGACTCTTTTATTATGTACTAGTTTTTTAACGCCGTTCACACATATTATTGTGTTAGAGACACTTAAAGAGTTTATTATTTACCGAATAACGAGAAATTTATTTATACAACTATTTAAAATTTTGTTTGGATTTATTTTTAAAAAAGACTATGTGTACGGATAACTTTTGATATGATAGGAATTACATGTAAAACAATTAAATTGGGATGCATTTGAATAAAATTATTTTAACCATTGACCAAAAAAAATTACTTCCATAAGAGTAAAGTGAGAAAAAAATATATTTTAAAAAACGCACAAAAATTAAAATATAAAATAACATTCAAAAAACAATTTAAAATAAAAAGTAGAGCTAAAAAAGTTTTAAAAAAGGAAATAAAATGAGGTAAAAGGAGGGGTTGTCACGTGACAGTCCCATAAAAAAGAGCTAAAGCTATTTTATGTTTGTTAGACTAGTTTTTTAACATGCTCCACACATATGGCGTATTAGAGACACCTGAAAAGTTTATTATTCACCGAATAATGAGAAATTCATTTATACACTATTTAAAGATTTCTGAATTTATTTTAGAAAAGAGTGTGTGTGAAGATAACATTTGATATGAT
>NW_010362454.1:0-1268 GCF_000414095.1 Morus notabilis
AAAACAAAAACAAAAGGAGTAGGGCGACTGATTTGGAGCGTTAAGGCAGGAACTCACATAAAATTACATCTCAACACGAATTGAAAACTCGAATCCGTAAACCGAACGAGGCAAAAAAAAAAAACAAAAACAAAAGGAGTAGGGGCGACTGATTCGGAGCGTTAAGGTAGGAAAAAACACATGAGCCGAGTCATAGAAGAGTTCAAAGTTTTAATTATGATAATGAAATGGGTTATTTTGCGGGAAATATTTATGAATGAGAATGTTATTTTGTTCACATTAAAAATTTACAATGTGGAATACAAAATTGTTCATATTGCACATCAGATCGTTAAAAAATTAATCAAACATTTAAAATATCTCATTTGGTAACCTTTTTAAAATGATTTTATTTTAATACAAAAGTGAATGAAATTATTTTGAGAATCATTCTGGAATTGATTCTGAAATTGTATTTTATTAAATTTTTTTAAGATATTGTTTTAAGTATAACAAAAAAGTAAAATTGTGTTTTGTTGAATTCTCAAATTTTATTTTTGAGTGCATGCAACTTATAATCTTAAATTAATGTATTAAGTAATTCATAATTGATAATATAATAATAATTAATATATTATTATTAATTAGTACTTTAGTAATTAAATTATATATATGATAAATTAATATGATTAATAATTAAAAAATACTAATTAATAACCAATATATAAGTAATTACTATGTTAGTAGTGTACACATAATTAATAGTTTATAAGTAATTAATACTATATTAATAAAAAATAACTAGTATATTAATAATTTATTAGTATTCTATTTACTAATTAATAATGAACTTTAGTTACATAATTAAAGAATTATTAATTCCTAAGTTTATTTAATAACTTATTATTTAATATATTATAAGATCAATTTTTAGTAATTATATCTTAAACAATTATTAATTATAATTTAATATTAATCATTAATTGAGTAATTATTATTTATTTAATATTTATCAACCATTTACTTAATTAATATATTATATGATTGATATATTAATTATTTAATAATTTATTATTAATTATTCCATTACTAATATATTTTATAATCAATTTTTGGCTGTTGACCTTCAACTAAATAATTAATATATAAAAAAATTAATAATAAAAAACTAATATTTAATCAATAATTAAGTACATTTATTTACTAATTATTAATAAATATTATATAATTATCAATTAATAATTAATTATTTAGTATAACATTTTTTGGCCTCGCTCATTTCGCTAATT
>NW_010362455.1:0-624 GCF_000414095.1 Morus notabilis
CTGTTCGGCGGTCTTTTTTTTTAGTTAAAAATTTAAAAAAATAACTCGAGTTATAATTTTATTTAAATTTATATTCATTTAAGTTTGAATTCGAATTTGAGACTAAAACTCAAATTTAAGTTTCTCATTCAACTCGAATTCAGAAACTCGAACTCAAATTAATGAACATATTATTTTTTCTATTCTTAAAAATGTTATAACTTTTTCATTTTAATTCTGATTGAGATGATTTTTTTCTATGCGTTGACAACGAAAAGACGAATAAAACCCCACCTATATACCCTATTAAAATTTTCCTTCAGCATTGAGTTTTTTTTAAAATACTATCTAAATACAAATTCAAGTTTTGACTCACTCAAATACAAACTCAAAAAGATTATTATCTCAAACCATAACTCAAATGTACACAATCAAACACAAACTCAAATTAAACTTTAACTCAAATTATAACTCAAACTCAACTTAAAATCTACATTCAACGTAACTCAAAAAAAATAAAAAGAACAAGTCCTTGAGTAAGACGTTAAATATTTGGGTGAGACACCAACATGATAAGAGTAGACATATTTAACAAATGATATTTATAGGAACTATAACTAAATGCTTTCATTCTTATTTCAGAAT
>NW_010362456.1:0-890 GCF_000414095.1 Morus notabilis
TTTCAAAAACGAGGACTAACATATTCTCATTTCCTCTTTTGGCCCCATCGTGATGACATACTACGTGAGCCATCACAAATAGATAAATTTATTTCTATAGAAATACCTGATTCTCATAATAATCCACTAGAATATAATATTGTAGCTGAATATATGATGCATGGACTATGTGGCATAGCTAAGCAAATTCTCCCTGTATGAAAACTTCATAATGTTCAAAAAAATTTCCTAAAAATTCAACAATGGAACAACAATTGACGAAAATAGATTTGTTAACTATAAACGAAGAAACACATCCTCTTATGTATTAAAAGAAGACATTAAATTAGACAATAGATATGTAGTTCCCTACAATAAAAGTTTATGCTTAAAATTTCATGCTCATATCAATGTAGAAGTTTGTTCACAATCTATACTTATAAAATATTTATTTAAATACTTAACAAAAGGACCAGATAGAATAAGAGCAGTCATAGAAGATAATATACATACAGAAAAAATTGGAGAAACCACTTACTAGGAAATAGATGAAATAAAAAACTATGTTAATTGCAGATACATAACACCATACGAAGCAATGTGGCGACTATTTGAATTTCCAATACATCATAGAAATCCAGCTGTTCAAAGACCATCAATACATTTGCCAATAATGTAAAATATAACATTCCATTCAAATCAACGTCTAAATAACATAGTAAGACAACCAAGTATTGACAGAACAACTCTCACTGAATGGATGGAAATAAACAAATATGATATTAACGCAAGAGAACTAACTTATGTAGAATTTCTTATTAGATAAGTTTGGAATAGTAAATATAAATATTGATCTCCAAGACAAATGAGACATACAATTGGACAAACTTTTCATGTCCATCCAAGCTCTG
>NW_010362457.1:0-1710 GCF_000414095.1 Morus notabilis
ACAACTCCATATTATAATCATAATCAGAAATCCAAAGTACTTTAGGTACGTTTGGTTCATAAATTTAAATAAAAAAATTTGAACACAAATTTAAATTTTGTGAAAAAAATATTATAGTAAAAAAATTTAAATAGTAATTCAAACGTATCAAACAAACGAGAGCTTTATTATCAGGGAATCATAGCTTTTAAGCCCAGTTAGCTGTACAGTTGTTCTAATCCTACTCATCATTCGTACATAACTTATATTAAATCCAGAGCTAATTAAGCATAGTAGTTTTTGAAAATTTTGTTGGAAAAAGTTCTAAGCCGTTAGATCTTCTTCAAATGGCGATACATTATTATATATCTTTTTAATACGAAATAATTATATTACAGTTTAAAACTGTATCATATTTATGGCATATTTTGTTTTTCACACCTTATAATAGAATTTTTTATTTTTTTTTTTGAGATTTTATAGTACGTTTAGTGTATTAGAATTCCACATTTGTTGGAGATATTGGTATGATCTACTTAATAAGGTGAGGACAATCATCCCCTAACAAGCCGGTTTTGTTAGGTTGAGTTAGGCCCAAAATCCTTTGATTTCTGTAAAAATTGTTAGTTTACCAATTCCTCCCAAAAGCTTAAGCTATTAGGAGGTGGGCCAACAATAGTTTTATACTTTAACACTCCCCCTCACGTGTGGGCTGGACAATGGGCAATCGTGTGGGTAAATTAATTAGAAAGCCTAACACGTGAATATTTAAACCCGAGATATATTAAAAACCCAACACGTGATGACAATTTAAATGGGGATAAAGAGTGTAATTACGGGGGTTTGAACTCAGGACCTCCCACTCTAATAGCATGTTAGTTTAACAATCCATCCCAAAAGCTTAAGTTATTAGGAGGTGAGCCAACAATAGTTTTATACTTTAACAATAATAGTTTTATACTTTAATATAGTGTATCAGTAAGTCAAATTTTTTAATCGTTAAATTTGTATATCTTTTAATTTTATGTGATTTTATACAAATTTAATAGATAAAAAACTTAAACTGAACTCATTTTTTTAACCTTTTCTTTCCACTCCCACTGCTTAATGTTTCTTGGGGGTAACTGCACCAAAGTACCCCTGTGTTTTGTTAATATTACAAATACATCCTTAACTATTGAAAGTCAACTCACCTGCGTCCTCTAGAAGCTTCTACTGGTCATACATCATTAATGGAAACGATGAAGATCTTTTATATCATTAATGGCAGTGAAGGCCAAAGGAGGAGATAGGGACACAGGGTGCATATAATAGAACCAAAAGGCACATATGGAAAGAGCCATATTTCCCGAGTATTTGTGGGCTTTTTCTACATTATTATTCCTTGCAGGCATTGCAAGTAGCTGCAGTGACCGGTACTGGCTGCTGCAAAAACCCGTGGCCTTTTTCATCTTTGGCGATTCGATTTTCGATGCTGGAAACAACAATTATATCAACACTAGCCCGAGATTCCAAGCTAATTACTGGCCCTATGGAGAAAGCTTTTTTAATACCTCTACCGGCAGAGCTACTAATGGCCGTACAATCCCTGATTTTATCAGTAAGCTGGTTCTATGATTATGATACTTATTTGTATGTATGTATGAATGTGTGGATTACTTGAAAGATCAATAACTATTAACTAGTACATTTGTTATGCAGGTGATTATGCAAAATTGCCACTAATTCCAC
>NW_010362458.1:0-586 GCF_000414095.1 Morus notabilis
GCTCGATCCAATCTTAGACACAAATTAGAAAAGAGAATCAAGCGCATTTCGCTAGATTAAATTCCGTATTATTCAAATTAATATTAAAGTCTCACCATATCTTATCTTGTGTCGTTTGACTTAATGATCATTGGTACACTGTTTAGTAATTTTGATAGCTTTTCCCATCTCTCTCTCTTTTTTTTTTCATTTTTGCTTCATCTGTTTTTCTCTATTTGCGAAATTGTGAGCAATATTTAATATATGAAGCCAAAATCACTAAATTCCAAAGGATCACTTATATGTAAGGTATTGTAGTAGCCGTGGAACATGTAGAATGTCGGGGGATCAATCCACACCAATGATTCTACGAAATATATGGTCAGGCAAATGCATTATTTGATATTTGTACCAACGAACCTCAACCAATTGCTTTCCAATTTTCCATTTCTAATATAACCACCATGCGTGCATCGTCTGATCCTCACCAATATTTGTTAAATCTCCAAAAGCCCGGGCCCTATTCCTTCGGACACTATCTTTTATACTATATCTTAATATATGTGCGTTTTAAATAATAATAATAATAATAATAATAATAATAATA
>NW_010362459.1:0-688 GCF_000414095.1 Morus notabilis
TAAAAAAACCCTAGAGAGTTCTATAGAGAGAAAGCTAGAGAGAGGCACTCTGTAACAAGCTTAGAGGAGGAGTTTTTTGGGATCGGTGGTTTGGTTATTCGTCGAGCTGCCGGCCTCTAAAGTTTATCGAAAAGATTGCAGAGGTCACCGGCGTCTGGTTCGTACAAACGAAAATATGTATAGTCACCGAAATAGAGTTGTTCAAAGGGAAATAATTTCTGATCTTCTACCTTAGATGTAGGACGCGTTCGCCGTGAGATTCCATTGAAACTCCGGGAATTAGATCTTGGAAGGGAGACAAGGAAGGTGGTCCAGAGCGTGTGGCAGTCGCCGCTCATTGGCGACGGCACGTGGGTTCTACGCATCGCCATGTCTCCAGTGTTTTTGTCGCTGTTTTAGGAGCTTTTCTCCGGTGCCACTCCTATTGTGTTTCACATACCTCCGACTTTGAGGGGGTTGATTTCTTGAGATCTTTATAGAGTTTTTCTTATTTTTATGTTTTATGTTTTATTTGTGTTGTAATAAAGATGGTGTCCCTATCTGCTGGAGTGAGATGTGATTCATCTAGAGTCGTTTTAAAGTGGTCGAACATTGTTATAGTGCCACTAGTTGGAGGAGTTTTCTCTGTTATTGGGCAATAAACATGTATTATTCTAGTTTAATCTTCTTTAATGAGGAGAAATGAATC
>NW_010362460.1:0-693 GCF_000414095.1 Morus notabilis
CTTCACTTTTAATGTTTAATATTAACCATATATATCATTTTCATTTGTACTTTGTTGTTTGGTTTGTTTGGTTCTAGTTTCCTATCTGCAATGGCAAAAAAAGGGAGATATTGAAAGAGATATCTGCAGGAGACTTTCACCATGAAAATCTAAAGGAATTGACAAATACAGAATTTCAGGGGATCAGCATGAGAAATTGAGCTCATCATGCATGTGGTTAAATGTGGTGTTGCTTTGGAGAAGCTACAATTTGACAGAAAACTATCTATTTACCAATGAGATGGGGAATGGTTGACTATGAAAAAGCCTCTAAGCAAACTTACAAGAAAAGTGTTTGAAAGGCTTCAAGAAAGACTACCAAAAACAATAAAGAAGATATATTTTAATATTTCATTTTTGGGTGACCAAAACATTGAGTATATTTTCTGGGGAGAAAAGTACATGATTTGCCACCGTGATTTTTTGCAGGTCTATTTACATACAATTGTTGCCTTTTGTTTTCTTATTATTAATAAAATGACAACCGTCAATTTTTTAGTCAAGTGGTATAAATTATATTTTTTTTGCCATCTTAAATGGTATTTTTTATATCTTCTCTATTTTTGGGCGGAAATTATGGTGTTCATCAAAGCTCTTTTGGATAGGAGAGAGCTACTTGTTGCCCTAAGGTATCTTTAGTTTATTATTTAGGCT
>NW_010362461.1:0-460 GCF_000414095.1 Morus notabilis
CAGAAGCCCATTTTAAATGTGAAAGTGTACTAAAGTCAATAAAGTATGCATATTGAAGGAATGATAAAAATCCCAGTATTAGGTTCCCATCCTTGGCTGTTGATACTCATAGTGAAACATTCATATTGACTTGGTAACTCAAATTAGGTCCCGTTTATTTTATCGATTCGAGTTTAAAATTTACATTTTATTATAGTAAAAAGCTTTCATAAACAGTCACATTTAATTTTTTTTACTACAATAAAAAACTTTCACATAAAATCACTTATCAATTCAAATCAGTAAATTAAACAGATCATTAATCTGTATATTCTCTCTTTTTGAAAGAACTGTTCAAACATCAATCACTAATGAACACTAGAATAGAATGGCTATAGTAAAGCTTGGCACGATGTCCTAGATTCTAGCATATATATGTGTATATGTGTATGTATATAGCTCTCTTTGTGTAAAAAAAAAA
>NW_010362462.1:0-516 GCF_000414095.1 Morus notabilis
CCGGAGTTAAATCCTTAAAACAAAAAATGGAAAAAAGAAACCAATTTTTTTAAGTACAGGAGGCAAGATAATTTCAAGAAAAGAGCCAGTGGGGAAAGTTGTATCTGAAACAATCATGAGTGCTTCTTGAGTTTGATAAAACACCGCCGATGAAGGAAAAGTAGAAAAGGAACTAGGTGAAGAATCAATCAAAATATAGGTCTCTGTTTTTCTTCCTTTTGCTGGGAATATTGATTGTTTGTTCAGGAACATGAAAAATCCATTTCCTAAAACCAGGGAGGACGACAGATTAAGGAAATAACTCTCTTTTTCTCTGTTTCTTGTTGACAAGACTCTAGGCAAAAAAAAAAAATACACATCCATAGATTTTTCATGAAAAGACCTCCATTATAACTGGGGAATCAAAACCAAAACATAACAACCCAATTAGACCCCACCCTTTCAGTTAGAAGACTAGAAGCTAGCACAGCAGGTCAAATCTTTCCGACAAAACAAGAAAGCATTTTACCAAAAAAA
>NW_010362463.1:0-886 GCF_000414095.1 Morus notabilis
TATATTTGTACTGGAAATTCTTCCGTTTTAAAGTATGGTGAGAATTTATTGATCGAATTTACTTGATCGAAAAAATGTGAACCTAACGTGAAATCTGCTACAAAATTTAGGAATGCAGATGTTAATTCCATAAATCCTTCAATCACAAAATGTACATAGTATAATGATTTTCCAGGAAAATCCTTGACTTGAATACATGAATTATATTATTAAAATTATGGGATTTTTCTTGGTCACTACAATGGCAGCCAAAGGAGTCCTTTAAAGGCCAAATCTCAGCTTTCTCTGAAATGATAATATTAGATCCCGACGAGACGATGAATTCCCAGACAGAACAGATTTTCAAAATCCGAATCTAAGATATAGTAAAATGCATATTTCCAAAAAGGAATTACTTTATTCCTTAAAGTTTTCTCGTCGCGAGCCAAGATCTGGACTGGTTTCTCTTCGTAGGTGAGGTCCGCGTGCACTTCGACAAGTTCCTGGTGCAACACATGTGACGGATCTGTCACATATTTCTTCAACATCGATACGTGAAAGACGTTGTGTACAGAAGCTAATTCTGGCGGCAATGCTAGTCTATATGCGACTTTTCCAATCCTTTCAAGGATCTCAAAAGGTCCTATATACCTCGGACTGAGCTTCCCTTTCTTGCCGAATCTCATTACCCCTTTCATCGGTGCCACCTTCAGAAAAACTAAGTTTCCTGCCTGAAACTCCAGTGGCCTGCGGCGTTTATCCGCGTAACTCTTCTGGCGACTGTGAGCTGTATCTAACCTCTCTCTGATAAGTCTCACATCCTTTGTGGTTCTCCTAATGAAGTCTACTATTTCTAGATGCTTCTCCCCTGGTTCGTACTAGTGAATTGGGGACCTGCATCTTCTTC
>NW_010362464.1:0-514 GCF_000414095.1 Morus notabilis
GGCACCTCTAACCTAATTATATTCAAATGTATATGTTATACTTCTCCTCTGAATCTATTAAATTACATAACTATATGGTATTTTCTTTCAGTTCTATCAACCAAATATATACTATTTAACAGAGATATTGTAATTCCATTAGTTGAAGTAAAATTTAGTTAACAAAATCCCGACCACTTTAACCTCTCAAATGATTTAAAGTTAGTTTGAGCTTTCAAATTCAAATAATAACTTTGCATATGCATTTGCTCATTGTAAGGAAAAAGAAAGTAATAACCACCAGTAGTAAGGATGTCTTTGTTAGGACTTTTCTTTTCATTTTTTCAAGGTTTGAAATTCCACAGCCCCAGCCTCTTAGGAAATTAAGTATTGGGTCTCGTGGTACATGAAAATGCTGGTTGGGTAGACGGAAGTAGTCTAATTCAAACCCTTGCCACCCCTCAGTGGTCCCTGAAATTGTCTAAAGTTGCAGGAGATAGGAACATAAGATGCACCACCTGATTCTTTTTTTTTT
>NW_010362465.1:0-1604 GCF_000414095.1 Morus notabilis
GCCCCGTACAACCACGTACAGCCCCGGAACAGCCCCAGTACAACCCCGGGACCGCCCCGGGACAGCCCCGGGAAAGCCCCAGGACAGCTCGAGGTAGCCCTTGGACAGCCCCGGTATAGTCACGGTACAGCCCCGGGACAGCCCCGGGATAGCCCCGTCTCAGCCCCGGGACAGCCCCGAGACAGCCACGGTACAGCCTGGTACAGCCTCAGGGAAGCCCCGGTACAGCCCCGGGACAGCCCTAGGAAAGCACCGGGACAACCTCGGGATAGCTCGGGGCAGCCCCGGGACACCTCGGGGCAGCCCCGGGATAGCCCCGGTACAGCCCCAGTACAGCCCCGGGAGGGCCCCGGGACACCCCCGGGACAGCCCCGGGGCTGCCCCGGTACCAGCCCAGGGGCAGCCACGGTATAGCCCCGGGACAGCCCCGGTACAGTCCGGTAAAGCCCCGGGACAGCCCCGGTACATCCCCGGGACAGCCCCGGGGTAGCCCCGGGATACCCCGGTATAACCTTGGGATAGCCATGGGACAGCCCTGGTACAGCCTCAGGGAAGCCTCGGTACAGCCCCAGGGTAGCCCCGGTATAGCCCCAGGACAGCACTGGGACACCCTCGGGACAACCCGGGGCAGCCCCGGGACAGCTCGGGGCTGCCCCGGGACAGCCCAGTAATGCCCCTGGGCAGCCTCAGAATAGCACCGAGAGGGCCCCGGGACAGCCACGGGGCTGCCCCGGTACAACCCCGGGACAGCCCTGGTCCAGCCCCGGGACAGTCCCGTACAACCACGTACAGCCCCGGAACAGCCCCAGTACAACCCCGGGTCCGCCCCGGGACCGCCCCGGGACAGCTCGAGGTAGCCCCTGGACAGCCTAGTACAGTCACGGTACAACCCCGGGATAGCCCTGGTACAGCCCCGGGACAGCCCCGTACAACCACGTACAGCCCCAGAACAGCCCTAGTACAACCCCGGAACCGCCCCGGGACAGCCCCGGGGCAACCCCGTTACAGCCCCGGTACAGCCCGGGAAAGCCCCGGGACAGCTCAAGGTAGCCCCGGCACAGCCCCGGCACAGTCACAGTACAGCCCCGGGACATCCCCGGGACAACCCCGTCTCAGCCCCGAGACAGCCCCGGTACAGTCATGGTACAGCCCCGGGACAGCCCCGGGACGACCCCGTCTCAGCCCCGCGACAGCCCCGAGACAACCAGCCCCGGTACAGCCCGGGAAAGCCCCGGGACAGCTCAAGGTAGCCCCGGCACAGCCCCGGCACAGTCACAGTACAGCCCCGGGACATCCCCGGGACAACCCCGTCTCAGCCCCGAGACAGCCCCGGTACAGTCATGGTACAGCCCCGGGACAGCCCCGGGACGACCCCGTCTCAGCCCCGCGACAGCCCCGAGACAACCCCGGTACAGCCTGGTACAGCCTCGGGGAAGCCTCGGTACAGCCCCAGGAAAGCACCGGGACAACCTCGGGACAGCCTGGGGCAGCCCCGGGACACCTCAGGGCAGCCCCGGGACAGCCCCAGTACAGCCCCGGGAGGGCCCCGGGACAGCCCCGGGACAGCCCCGGGGCCGCCCGGACCAACCCCAGGACAACCCTGG
>NW_010362465.1:1897-3376 GCF_000414095.1 Morus notabilis
TTGCCCCGGTCCAGCCCCGGGACAGCCCCGGGACAACCCCGCGTCAGCCCCGGTACAGCCCTGGGGCATCCCCGGAACAACCCAGGTGCAGCCCCAAGACAGCCCCGGTACAGCCCCGGGACAGCCCCGGAATAGCCCCGGTACATCCCCGGGGCAGTCGAGTACATCTCCGGGACAGCCCCGGTACAGCCCTAGAACAGCCCCGGTAAAGCCCCGGGTCAGCCCCCGGGCAGCCCCGGTGCAGCCTTCGGACAGCCCCAGGTCAACCCGGGGGATGCCCCGGTAAAGCCCCGGGTCGGCCCTGATTCAGCCCCGGGACAGCCCCGGGTCAGCCTCGGTACAGCCCCAGGTTAGCCCCAGGGATGCCCCAGTACAGCCCCGGGCCAGCCCCGGTACAGCCCCAGGGATGCCCCGGGTCAGCCCCGGTATAGCCCCGAGACAGCGCCGGGCCAACCCTAGTACAGCCCCGATACAGCCCCGGAATAGCCCCGATACAGCCCCGGTACAGCCTTGGGACACAGCCCCGGGTCAGCCTCGGTACAGCCCCAGGTTAGCCCCAGGGATGCCCCAGTACAGCCCCGGGCCAGCCCCGGTACAGCCCCAGGGATGCCCCGGGTCAGCCCCGGTATAGCCCCGAGACAGCGCCGGGCCAACCCTAGTACAGCCCCGATACAGCCCCGGAATAGCCCCGATACAGCCCCGGTACAGCCTTGGGACAGCCCCGAGACAGCCCAGGGGCAGCCCTGGGACAGCCCCGGTACAACCCCAGAACAGCCCCGGTACAGCGCCGGGGCAGCCCCCGTACAACCTCGGCACAGCCCCGGTACAGTCCTGGGTCAGCCCCCGGGCAGCCCCGGTACAGCCCCGAAACAACCCTGGGTCAGCCCCGGTACAGCCCCAGGTTAGCCCCGGGGAAGCCCCGGTACATCCCCGGGTCAGCCCCGGTACAGCCCCCGGACAGCCTCGGGACAGCCGCGGGTCAACGACGGGTCCGCGCCGAGAAATCCCCGGGTCAGCCTCGGTATATCCCCAGTACGGTCCTGGGACAGCCCCTGGCCAGCCCTGGTACAACCCCGGGACTGCCCCGATACAGCCCCGGGGCAGCCCCTGTACAACCCCGGGACAGCCCCAGGACAGCCCCGGGATAGCCCCGGTACAGCCGCGGGTCAGCCCTAAGATAGCCTCGGGGGAGCCCAGGTACAGCCCCAGTACAGCCCTGGTATAACCCGATACAGACGAGGGGCAACCCCTGTACAGCCCGGGACAACCCTGGGGCAGCCACGGTACAGCTCGGGACAGCCCCGGGGCAGCCCTGGTACAGCTCCGGGACAACCCCGGTATAGCCTCGGGACAGCCTCGGGACATCCTGGGGTAGCCCCGGTACAGCCCCGGCACAGCAACGGGTCAGCCCCAGGACAGCCCCGGGGCAGCCCCGGTACAGCCCCGGGACAGGCCCGGGTCAGCACCGGGACAGCCCCA
>NW_010362466.1:0-223 GCF_000414095.1 Morus notabilis
AGGGCGAAGAGAGCTTTGATCTGACGGATTTTGGGCCTCGTTACGACACTAAAATTTTTCACCATTCTCGTACCATTCGTAGATTGCGATGAGAGCTTTGATCTAACGGCTGATGGGCCCCGTTACGACACCAAAATTTGTCACCCTTCCCGTGGCAGTTGTAGATCACGAAGAGAGCTTCGATCAAACCGCTGATGGGCCCCATTTGAACAGCAAAAGTTGT
>NW_010362466.1:362-924 GCF_000414095.1 Morus notabilis
CTCCAAAAGTTGTCGCCGTTCCCGTGGCAGTTGTAGAGTGCGAAGAGAGCCTCGATCTGATGGATTATGGGCACCGTTACGACACCAAAACTTTTCACCGTTCCCGTGGCAGTTGTAGATCGTCAAAAGAACATCGATCTAACGGCTGATGGACCCCATTACACCACCAAAAGTTGTCATCGTTCCCGTGCCATTCGTAGATCGCGAAGAGAGCATCTTTAATCTAACGGTTGATGGGCCCCGTTACGACACCAACATTTGTCGCCCTTCCCGGGGCAGTTGTAGAGCGCAAAGAGAGCTTCGATCTAATGGCTGATGGGCCCCGTTTTGACCCCAAACGTTGTCGCCATTCTAGTGGCGGTGGTAGAGCGCGAAGTGAACTTCGATATAACCTCTGTTGGGACGGCCCCGTGACGAGACAAAAAGTTGTCACTAAATTCGTGGCAATTGTGGAGGGGGAAGAGAGCTTTGATCTGACAGATTATCGGACCCGTTACGACATTAAAAGTTGTCACCGGTCCCGTGCCAGTTGTAGATCGCGAAGAGAGCTTCGATCTAACGG
>NW_010362467.1:0-665 GCF_000414095.1 Morus notabilis
CTCTCCCAATAAAAGAACCAATCCAGAACAAACACAAAGCGTTCAAGGACAATTTCTCAAAAACCATTTATGTGATCCAATCAGAAATTGCATCAAATCTTAATAAATACCAAAAAATTTAAATGCATGAAGCACAAAAGCAAATAATAAAGAGAAACGCAGAAAAGGATATCAAAACCAGAGGGGAAAAAAGGGTCGAACATGCAGCCCCCCAAAACGACACAAAAATCTAAATAAAACATAAATCAAATCAGGACAGAGGCAGCCTAGAAAAGCTGCAGAAAAACCCAAATGAACCGAAGGAACATCCACCAAAACAACAGGAAAAAATCAAACCAAAGCCACAACTTAAAACGCCCGAAGAAGGAAGCAGTAAAAGCCAACAATGCCGGCGAAAATCAAGAGAGAAAGGCAACAAAAATGAAACCATGAAGAAAGGCGAAGGAGGAGAAGAAAAAGACAAAATGAAAGAGGGATAAGAGCTTAGGGTTTCAATGAGAAACAACAGAAGGCATAAGAGCTTAGGGTGTGTTTGGTTGTAGCGGTGGAATAGTAATGAGAATGGTAATAGGAATGGTAATAAAATGGAATTAGAATGTGTTAGAATCATAAACTGATTTTTTAGTTTGGTTGGAGTTATGAAATGACTTCAGAATAGAATGAAC
>NW_010362468.1:0-2622 GCF_000414095.1 Morus notabilis
AAAATAATAAAATTTTGCAGACACGATCCTTACATTTTTATAGGCATGCCAGAAAAAAATGACAAAAAAATTTAAAACACCATCAAAAAGCCCCCGACTCGCATAGTGGGGTGCCCAAGGGCTAGCTCAGGGGCCGGGATGGGTCAAAAATTTACATTTTTATTTATGTTTTGCATTCTAAAATTAATATATGATTTTTAGGAATTAATGCAACAAGCAGCACCATTTTTTGATGAATATTCTACTTTATATGACTTTCCTTCTTTTTCATCTTTAAAAAATACAATAAAATAAAAATGACGTCAAAAAATAAAGAAATCTTGCAGACACGATCCTTTCATTTTTCTAGGCATGTCAAAAAACAAGCGTAAAAAATGACAAAAAAAAAAGTAAAACACTGTCAAAAAGCGCCCAGCCAGCGTAGTGGGGCCCCCAAAGGCCATCTCATGAGCCGGGATGGGTCAAAAATTTACATTTTTATTTGTGTTTTACATTCTAAAATTAATATATCACTTGTAGGAACTAATGCAATAAACGACACCATTTTTTGATGAATAGTTTATTTTTTATGATTTTCTTTATTTTTCATACTTCAAAAAATATAATAAAATAAAAACGACGTCAAAAAATATTAAAATATTGTAGAGACAATCCTTACATTTTTCTAGTGCGCCAGAAGAAAATGGCCACAAAAAATGACAAAAAAATGTAAAACGCAGTCAAAAAGCCTTCGGCCCGCGTAGTGGTGCGCCCAAGGGCCAGCTCAGGGGCCGGGATGGGTCAAAAATTTATATTTTTATTTATCGTTTGCATTCTAAAATTAATATATGATTTTTAGGAATTAATGCAACAAACGGCACCATTTTTTGATGAATATTCTATTTTTTATGATTTTCTTTATTTTTTGTCTTTAAATAATATTATAAAATAAAAATGACTTCAAAAACTAATGAAATTTAACAGCCACGATCCTTACATTTTTCTAATCATATCATAAAAAAATAGCCTCAAAAAATGACAAAAAAGTAAAACGCTGTCAAAAAGCCTGGGACCCGCGTAGTAGGGCGCCTCTGGGCTAGCTAAGAGGCTGTGATGGGTCAAGAATTTAAATTTTATTTATGTTTTACATTATTAAATTAATAAATAATTTTTAGGAATTAAGGCAACAAGCAGTGCCATTTTTTGATGAATATTTTATTTTTTACTATTTTCTTTATTTTTTGTCTTAAAAAATATAATAAAATAAAAATAACGTAAAAAATAATGAAATTTTACAGATATGATCCTTAGATTTTTTTAGGCATGCCAGAAAAAGATGACCTTAAAAAATGACAAAAAAGGTAAAACGCTTTCAAACAGCCCCCAACCCGCGTAGTGAGGCACCCAGGGGCCAGCTCAGGGGCTGGGAAGGGTCAAAAATTTACATTTTTAATAATGTTTTCGATTCTAAAATTAATACATGACTTTAAGGAATTAATGCAATAAGCGGCACCATTTTTCGATAAATATTCTATTTTTTATTATTTTCTTTATTTTTCGTTCTTAAAAAATATAATAAAATAAAAACCACGTCAAAAAATAATGAAATTTTGCAGACATGATCTTTACATTTTTCTAGGCATGGCAAAAGAATAGCCACAAAAAATGACAAAAAAAATGTAAAACGCGGTCAAAAATCCCCTGGCCAGCGTAGTCGGGCGCCCAGGGGCCAGGATGGGTCAGAAATTTATCTTTTTATTTATGTTTTACATTCTAAAATTAATATATGATTTTTAAGAATTAATGCACTAAGCGGCATCCCTTTTTTATGAACATTTTATTTTTTTATTATTTTCTTTATTTTTCGTCTTAAAAAATGTAATAAAATAAAAACGATGTTGAAAAATAATGAAATTTTACAGACACGATCCATACATTTTTATCGGCTTGCAAAAAAAAATGGCCTCAAAAAAATGTAAAACACTGTCAAAAAAGCCCTGGCCCATGTGGTGGGGCGCCTAAGGGCCAGCTCAGGGGCCGGGATGAGTAAAAAATTTACATTTGTATTTATGTGTTGCACTCTAAAATTAATATTTGATTTTTAGGAATTAATGCAAGAAGCGACACCATTTTTTCATGAATATTCTATATTTTATGATTTTCTTTATTTTTTGTTTTTAAAAAATATAATAAAATAAAAATAACGTAAAAAAATAATGAAATTTTGCAGACACGATTCTTACATTTTTCTAGGCCTGGCAGAAAAAAATGGCCTAAAAATGACAAAAAAAAGTAAAATACTATAAAATAAAGCCCCTGGCCCGCGTAATGGGGCGCCAGGGGCCAACTCGGGGGCCGAGATGGGTCAAAAATTTACATTTTTATTTATGTTTTTTATTCTAAAATTAATGTATGACTTTTAGAAATTAATGAAATAAGCGGCACTATTTTTTGATGAATATTCTATTTTTTATGATTTTCTTTATTTTTCGTCTTTAAAAAATATAATAAAATAAAAACGACGTCAAAAAATAATGAAATTTTACAGACACGATCCTTAGATTTCTCTAGGCATGCTAGAAAAAAAAAATGACCTCAAAAAATGACAAAAAAAGTAAAATGCTGTCAAAATGCCTCTGGCCT
>NW_010362469.1:0-254 GCF_000414095.1 Morus notabilis
CTTCGATTCTCAAGTGTTTTTGTAATTCCTCTAAAGTTATGTCATCTCTTTTATGAAGGAGTTTCTTTCTATAACTATTCCAACTTTGAGACAATTTAGCAATAATTGCCCCCACTTGGAATGATTCAGAAATCTCAACCTTCAATTCATGAAGCTTAGTAATAATGACTTGCAATTCATGTATTTGATCTAGAACGGACTTGGTATCAACCATGACAAATTCTAAAAATTTCAAGATGAGAAATTTTTCCGTA
>NW_010362469.1:290-1233 GCF_000414095.1 Morus notabilis
AGAGCATTCCAAATCTTCACCAGAGACTCCATCGAGTTGTAAAGATCGTAGAGCCTATGGGAGAGAGTGTTGAGAATATGACCCCGGCACATGATTTCATCATTTCTTCGCTGCTTTCTTGCGGTCTTCAATTCTTCAGAATCATCCTCCTTTGGTTCAGGAAAAGGCTCTAATTTCGGATCAAGTACGTAGGCGATCCTAAACACGGTGAGAAGGAAGAACAACTTTCCTTTTCAGCGGGTGAAGTTGGTACCATCCAAACGATCAAGTTGAACATTTGGATTAAGAAAAGACGTCATGTTCTTTTCAACCTCCATTACAGCAAGACTAAAACCTTAAAGATTGTTGGAGAAATTCAGAATTGGGAGGATGAAAAGAAATAGAGAAAAATAGAAAGAGGGTTTGAGGCGTATAGAAATACTTTCCTTTAAGGTTTTATTTGCCCTCACTTCTCAAAGTTTGCTAACGAGTTCTAAAATGGTAAATTACCCCAAGATACAACAAACCCTTGAACACAATATCCAGCAAAATTATTGAGTTCCAGAATAATTATATTATCTGTATTTTTCTGAAGTCAATCATTAAAAGGACAGAGATGCATCCATCATCTTTAAGTGTTACAACCTTTCACATAAAGATACATTTTCAATTTGATGGTTATCTTTTATATGCTGATGTACTTATATCAATAGTTATTTTTATTGTTAATAAGTGCTCAGATATGTGAGAAAACATATCACAAATAGATGTAATGGTTCGAGACCTTTTCAGATCACTGAAACACACGAAAACACATTTTCTGTTAATAATTTGTGCTGCAGCGCCCAAGAAGCGCACTGCAGCGCGTCCGTGCGCTGCAACGCACGCTGCTGTGGGCTGTAGCGCGTGGGGCTCAGCAAAACAGACCCGAGAGGTCTGTTTTGCGCAGGCTGCAGCGCCCAGG
>NW_010362470.1:0-5453 GCF_000414095.1 Morus notabilis
ATTCTCTATTATTCTCAAGCAACACTTCTAACATTAATTAGTCTCACTACTGTGGGACTAACTTGGCTAAATGATACTTAGCCCCTGTTCATTTCACTGATTTGAATTTAAAATTCGAGTTTTGCTACAGTAAAAAGCTCTTAAAAATAGTCACATCTATTTTTTTTTTTTTTTTGCTACAGTACAAAACTTTAACATAAAGTTTCATCTTAATTCAAATTAAAAACTCAAATCCGCGAACCAAACGGACCCTTAATTTGTAAAAGAGAGAACGAGTGGAATTTCACGGCCGTAAACTCATCCAGCAGTAGCTATGATTCAGATACGTCAATCTTTGTTCTACGACGCAGGGCTTTGGGGTGGTGGTAGTGGGATTGAGGAGGTATTAAGCATGAGAACTGTTGTTGCCATTATGGGTCTGTCTTCAGGGTCTTTCTGTACACAAAGCAATCCAATATGGACATATCTGTCCACTTCAATTTTCTGAATAAGAAGCTAAAAGTGTGATCCAGTTTGTTTCATAATATCATTATTAAAGTAATATAATGTTTTTTTATGAGTTCATTTTAGTGTTTCTTCTTTATTAGAAATTTTGTTTCATTATATTATGATCATAAACTTTAATGAAAATATGTATTAATTTTGTACATTTTCGTATTTTTTAGTCCAATCAAAAACACGTTTGTTCCGGTGCCTAACTTTGCCAATTATTATTATTATTATTATTATTATTATTATTATTATTATTATTTTTATTATTATTTTTAATAATAATAATAATATTATTATTATTATTATTATGGATCTTCTTCCATGCGAACAACCAAACACAGTGATGTAATATTCCTGGGAATTTGAATAAGATTATTGTATAAAACCAAATATAGTAATGTATTTTTCCTAAGAATCACATTACCCTCCATCACTTTCCTGGAAATATGATTCCTACTGATTCCTACATACCAAACGCCCCCTAAGTTATTAGACTAACTAAAAATATTTTAGACCAAGACTTAAAACACTCTCATTTAAAATCTGATATTCAAAACCTTAGGGCTTGTTCATTTATATTTTTTGAGTTAGGGTGACTTGAATTCAAATCTTGATTTGAGTTAAAGTGTATTTGAGTATGGTTTAAGTTAGAATTTTAATTTGAATTTGTTTGGATGTGCACATTTTGAGTTATGTTTTGAATTGTGAATCTATTTAAATTTGTGTTTGAGTGAGTCAAAACTTGAATTTGTATTTAAATAATATTTTAATAAAAATTCAATAGTGATAGTTTTATTCGTCTTTTTATTGTGAACGCATAGAAAAAAATCATCCAAATCAGAATTAAAATAAAAAAATTATGTTTTTAAGAATAGAAAAAAAACTTTTCATTAATTTGAATTTGAATTTAGAAACTTGAGTTGAAAAAAAAAACGTAAACTTAAATGAAATTAAAACTTAAGTTTATTTTTTTTTTAATTTTAGTGCAAATGAATAAGTCTTGGGGTCCCATTTATTTCACCGATTCGAGCAGTCACATTTACATTTTTTTCCTCCAGCTAACATCTCTCTCTTTCTCTCTCTATGCGCTCCCTTCTTGCCTCCGGCTCATCTCTCTCTTCTCTCTCCCTCCGGCCCCTTCGTCTACCGTCGCCAGCGCTCTCCTGATCGCGAATTTGTCAGGATATCAGTGTCGTGAGATCGCCGTCGTTGTACCTTCATCATCGGAGTTCCTCTTGTCGCCGTCTGAGATTCCACTCGCTCATCGTCGCTTCGACGCCGAATCTCTAACAGGTGGTAACGCTGGATCTCTTAGTTCAAGATCTCTCCAGAAGGCAACAAGATCTCATTAGAAGGTCGCAAGATCTAGAGCTTCGTCGGAGATCCGAAGGGAGGAGATCTCGTCTTTGCAGATTTTATGCTCTTCGGCAGCACATCCTCAATTTTCATATTTTGGTGTTTCTTACTGGACAAGATGATATTGATGTTGTCGTACAAATGCTTAATGAAGAAGTTCAAAGCCGTAGGAGAAACTCTTCAGGTACAAGGAACGTAGTATTTCTACTCAGTTTCAGCTCTTTATTGTTGTTGTTTCATTTATTCACTTTTATCCAATTTGTTACGAAAATATTGGAAAAGTTTTGTGTTGGTCTTTGTAGTTGGAGTGTTATTTTGAAGCATTAGATGCAAGGTTATGCCAAATGTGTCTGAGATTTCTATATCTCATAATCTTTTTCAGGATTGCTTACTTGCCTCTCTACTCTGGTCTTCCACATGCTGAGCAGGTAAGTTATGCGTTTTGTTGTATCTCAATGGATAACTTTGATTTGCACGGGTGTTTATTTCAGAGGAACTTAAGAATTTGCCTTTCTGCTTCTAGGAGCTTGTGTTTACTTCCACTCCTAGAGGGAAGAGGAAAGTAGTGATATCAACAAATGTTGCAGAGACGTCCTTAACTTTGGAGGTATTGCACACGTATGCATTTCAATGGATATTCGTACGACTTAATTAATTGTACTTGGTGGCGGAATAATGCATCATCATATGTTGTAATTCCTTTGTTCTATGCAGGGAATTGTCTATGTTGTTGATAGTGGCTTCTCAAAGCAACGGTTCTACGATCCTGTATGTCCATTAACATTTTTTTTTTCTTTTGTATGTTTAAAAATTAAAAATGTACTCCTATGAAAAGGAATTAAAAAAAATGTAACAGACTGCAATAACATTGGGTGCATTTGGTTTCATTTTCATTTGTTTTTTAAAACGTTTATGCACGTCTTTTGAGATGCGAAAATAAAATCAGTCTCTAAATTGCGTTTGGTCATCAAATGCTTTGAAACCGAAAACGAAGACAAAAGAATATTGAGAATGGTTTTTGTTAAAGAAATAGAAAATGGTTGAAAGTTGTTTTCATTTTCTAAAACTATAACATAAATACACATTTTCAAAAACATACCTAAATACAATTTCATTTTTTTCTTATCTAAAAAATCTTAAGAAGAATAACTAAATGAAATTTTAGAAACAGTCCCAACACCATTCACAAAAAATTCTGATTTTCATTTTGATTCTCGAGCAAAACCATTTTGAAAACACTGCCAAACGGGCCCATCAGTTTGCTATCATCCTTAAATATTATCCTCTAGTACTATATAACACTTATATACCCTATTTAAGGTCACATAAATAATCGCGTAATTTTCAATTGTATTCATAAAGTATATATTACAATACATGCACATAAATAATAAAATTTATATTCTAACAAATAACAAAATCTAAAATTACATCTAATGGTTTAAGGACACCATTCTCAATAATATATTGATAAATTGAGTTGTTATTGCTTAGAAAAATTATCTAAAGTTATAGCATTCATAATTTGGGTTTGGAACAGAGGATCGATGAACAAGTATATCAATCCTACCAGTTCAGTTTTTCAAGTTGTCTCAGTTTTTAAAAAGTAATAATTTGAAAAGACCGATTGTACCGTTCTTTAGTCTGGTGAGAAAATCGGTCTTTTAATTCATAAGTAGTGCCTTAAATACTCAAATTTAATGAATTATGGTAACAAAAACTAAATTAAAGGATGTGATTAGCAAAATTTAAATTAAAATTGAATTTCTACGTCAAGATATCTTTTGGACCGAGAAAACTAAGCTTACCGCCATCTGATATGCTAGGCACCGTTCTTCAGTTTGATGAGAAAATCGGTCTTCTAATTCACAAATAGTGTCTCGAACATCCAAAGTTATTGAATTATGGTAAAAAAATCCAACCGAGCAAATCAGAGGCAAACCGGTCCTATAAAAACCTCATTTTATTGACATAGTGCAGCTATAGTAATTATGTGACATTATTATCTCGGTTAACTAAACTTGTTCAATTATGATTAGGAACTCTAAAGGCTCAATTTAATCAATTATTGTTGGCAAATGAACAATATAGTTCAAGTCCGTCTTATGGAGAAAGTTATTTTTTAAAAAAAAAT
Organism: Morus notabilis; assembly: GCF_000414095.1. Classification (NCBI taxonomy): domain Eukaryota; kingdom Viridiplantae; phylum Streptophyta; class Magnoliopsida; order Rosales; family Moraceae; genus Morus; species Morus notabilis. Next base: position 3,983 of record NW_010362470.1, read on the forward strand.
GAGATTGGCAAATATGAATATCGATAACATAGAAATTGTAGTGTTACAATAGTAATGATGTGATAATGTTACCTTGGCCAATAAACTCATGGAATTATAATATAAAATTTAAAATAAAATTGAATTTTCCATCCTAATGATTTCTTTCAAACTGAGAAAACCATATGTACGGCTGTCTGGTATGCTAGGCGGATTGGAAAGATCAATCGTACCATTCTTTAGTCCGGTGAGAAATTCAATCTTATAATTCACAAATAGTGCCTCAAACACTCAAAGTTATTGAATTCTGGTAACAAAATATAAATTCAAGATCAACAAGTGAATACAATTTTCATGCAAAAAGGAGCTTTCCTTTCCAACCGAGCAAACTGGAGGGAAAACTGTTCTTATACAACCTCATTTTATTGACATAATGCAACACTATTACCTCGGCCAACTAAACTTGTGAAATTATGATTAGGAACTCCAACTTAAAGCACAATTTAAGAAATTATTGTTACCAAATCAACATTATAGTTCAAGTCTTTCTTATGGAGAAAGTTAATTTTTTAAAATGAGACTAGTAAATATGAATATAGATAATATAGAAATTGTAGTGTTGTCATAGTAATGATGTGATAATATTACCTCGGCCAATAACTTCATGGAATTATCATTAGCAAAATTTAAAAATAAAATTGAATTTTGCCTCCAAATGATTTCTTTCGAACCGAGAAAATCAGGCATACCGCAGTCCGGTCTGCTAGGTGGATCAGAAAGACTGATCATACCATTCTTTCATCCAGTGAGAAAATCGTCTTCTAATTCAAAAATAGTGCCTAAAACACTCAAAATTATTGAATTCTGGTAAAAAAATCTAAATTCAAGATCAACGAGTGCATTCAATTTTCATGAAAGAGGAGCTTTCCTTTCCAACCGAGCAAACCGGAGAGAAAACCGGTCTTATAACTGTCACGCCCCTAAACCGGGGTTGGTGACGTGGAGGCTCGTTTAGAAACTTAAACCTGTTTGAGAGAGAGTGATTAGCAAAATAATTTAATTCCTTTCAAATCTAAAACATTCAGGTATTTCCAAACGAGCCCCTGCATTCAAGAGAAATTTAATTTCAAGAACGGTGGTGGAATTTCCAACCAAACCAGTTTTAAAACCACATAACTGGTATCATGTCAGGAATTCCCACAGGGGTTTAGCATACATGAATATAAACATAAGTAAATGTGACATCAACCACAATCTAGCAACATTTAAGTTTACAAACCATAATCTCTTATACATGCCTTGAAATAAAAGATAGGAGGGTTACAACTCTTTGCTTCCCGAGATCAAGTCCACACCACCGGTAATAGCTACCTATTCCGCACCACTCCTCGCGTCGCCTGGAGGGGTTTAATACATTTAAAAACAGAAAAAGGTGAGCGAAAGGCCCAGTAGGATATAAATTTTATAAAGCATTTAAAATAAAGGTACTCAC
>NW_010362470.1:8990-13271 GCF_000414095.1 Morus notabilis
AATTTTACTCCATAGAGGTAGCATCTCCATATCTTGAGAGCAAAAATCACTGCTGCTAACTCTAGATCATGCGTGGGGTAGTTCTGTTCATGTGGCTTCAGTTGACGAGATGCATAGGCCACCACATGTCCATTTTGCATCAGAACACACCCGAGTCCTCGTCTCGATGCATCGGAATACACCTCGTACGGCTCATCGTTATTAGGAATCGTCAGAATCGGCGCACTGGTTAGTCTAGTCCTCAGTTCTTGGAATGCATGTTCACAATCGGCATCCCACTCAAACCTGACTTCCTTTTTAGTCAATCGAGTCATTGGAGCTGCAATACTCGAGAAATCCTTTACAAATCGTCGATAATACCCCGCAAGTCCTAGGAAGCTTCGAATTTCGGCAACGTTCTTCGGTCGTTCCCATTGTAGCACCGTTTCAATCTTTGCGGGATCTACTGAAATTCCTTGTCCAGATATAACATGTCCAAGGAACTGGACTTCTGTCAACCAGAAATCACATTTCTCTTTCTTTGCATAAAGTTGGTGCTCCCGAAGAGTCTGGAGAACGATCCTCAAATGTTGCTCATGCTCTTCCCAAGTCTTTGAATAAACCAGGATGTCATCAATAAAGACTATCACAAACTGGTCTAAATATGGGCGGAAGACTCGATTCATCAAGTCCATAAAAGCGGCGGGAGCATTCGTCAATCCAAAAGGCATTACTAAGAACTCATAATGCCCATAGCGAGTCCTGAAAGCTGTTTTTGGAATATCATCTTCCCTAATTTTCAACTGATGATATCCGGATCTCAAGTCGATTTTTGAGTAATACCGTGATCCTCCTAGTTGATCGAACAACTCATCGATCCTCGGTAATGGGTACTTGTTCTTCACGGTAACCCTATTCAACTGTCGGTAGTCTATGCACAACCGAAAGGATCCGTCGTGCTTTTTCGCAAACAAGACAGGTGCACCCCACGGGGATGTACTGTTTCTAATGAATCCCTTTTCTGCCAACTCTCCGAGCTGTTTCCTTAGCTCTTTCATCTCCGCAGGCGCCATTCGATTTGGAGCAATAGAAATCGGAGCCGTCTCCGGAAGTAAGTCGATACAAAACTCGATCTCTCGATCAGGCGGTAAACCAGGCAACTCATCAGGGAATACATCCGCATATTCATCGACCACAGGGACCTCAACATTCTCCTCGACGATACCGGATTCACCCTCTAATGCCGTAAGGAATGAGAAACAAGTTAAATTTCGTCGTCCTCCGACACTATGCCTCAGTAGTCGCTCTTCAGTAACCGGGTTAACACCTCCCTGATACGTTACTATCGTGCCAGAACCGGTAGTCAAGGTAACTCTCATACGGTGGCAATCAACAATCGCCCCATATCTTGACAACCAATCCATTCCAAGCACTACATCAAATTGATTCATGGGAAGGATTATCAAATCTGCCCTTAACTTCTCATTTCCAATCGTGATCACACACGACCTACATATGCTAGTCACCTCCACACATCCCAGTGGAGAGTTTATGGACATTGGGATCTCTAAGTCATCGGGTTTCAAACCCAAAATTTTCACAAAAGAAGTGGAAACAAAAGAGTGCGTAGCACCAGTGTCGAACAAAACTCGTGCAAAAGAGTGAGAGATAGGTACCATACCCTCGACGACTGGGTTTCCGGCATGAGCTCCAGAACTTCCCCCGGCCATGGTATGCATCTGCCCCGGTGCTTTCCCTTTTCCTCTTTCGTTGTTGTTAGGCCTCTGGTTTCCAGGCCTATACTGTTGCTGCGGTGCGGTAGACTGTACAGATACGGAAGCCTGTGGCCAGAAATAAGAGTAGTTCGGCGGACGGAAGATCGGTGCAGGAGGAATTGACATCTGTGCAGGAAACTGGGGCTGATAAAAAGGCGTGAACTGTGGAAGTCTGTCTTGACTAGGAGCAATGCCCCTTTGATTCTGCGGCGATTGCTGGGCCTGTTGGTTCACCTGTTGGCCTCTGATAGGACAATTCCTCTTGATATGCCCTAGCTCCCCACAATGGTGGCATTTGAAGCTATAGGGTCCACTCTTCCCACTTCCCGAAGAGCCACTGCTACCACTAGGCACTCCCCCACTACCTTGCCCTTGATCACGGCCTTTTCTGTTATTCCTTTGAGGTCCTCCTGAAGTTTTTCCTGAAGTTGCTCGATCTTGGAGGAAGGCGATGTGCTCTTGTTCAACAGAGATGGCTGCTGCAACCAGGTCACTGTAGACTCGATGCCTTAAAGCTACCACTGATTTCCGGATCACACCCTTAAGACCTTTCTCGAACTTTAAGCACTTCATGCGCTCCGGTTCAATCAAGGAAGGAGCAAAACGGGACAGTCCATTGAACTTAGCTTCATATTCTCGCACTGTCATGTCTCCCTGCTGTAGGCCCATGAACTCCATGGCCTTTTCATCTCGATAACTTGGAGGAAAGAATTGCTCATTAAAGAGCGCTTCGAATTGTTCCCAAGCCATCCCCTCTACATCTTACATTCGTTGGATATGCTTCCACCATGCACCTGCAGGACCTTCAAACTTAAAAGCTGCGAACTCCACCCAATACTCATTCGGTACTCCCATGGTACTTAGATGCTTAGACACCGAATCGAACCAATACTCAGCTTCCTCGGGTCCACCCGCGTTAGTGAATACAGGAATTGAACTACGTCTGTACTCACGGAAGTAGTTCTGTTTTCTGTCCTCCGCGGGACGTTCATTTTGAGCTCTAGTAGCCATCCCTTGAAAGGCGGCGTACATGGCTTCCATAAATTGCTCATTCGGCATCGCCGGTGGGTTAGGATTTCTACGGCGCGGCGGCATTCTCTTATCTGAAAAGAAAGCTAGACTGTTTTAGTGGTTTCCTGATGTCATTCATGTATGCATAATTCCAAACCCTAAGGTTCTAAACCAAGGGCTCTGATACCAAGTCTTGTCACGCCCCTAAATCGGGGTTGGTGACGTGGAGGCTCGTTTAGAAACTTAAACCTGTTTGAGAGAGAGTGATTAGCAAAATAATTTAATTCCTTTCAAATCTAAAACATTCAGGTATTTCCAAACGAGCCCCTGCATTCAAGAGAAATTTAATTTCAAGAACGGTGGTGGAATTTCTAACCAAACCAGTTTTAAAACCACATCACTGGTATCATGTCAGGAATTCTCACAGGGGTTTAGCATACATGAATATAAACATAAGTAAATGTGACATCAACCACAATCTAGCAACATTTAAGTTTACAAACCATAATCTCTTATACATGCCTTGAAATAAAAGATAGGAGGGTTACAACTCTTTGCTTCCCGAGATCAAGTCCACACCACCGGTAATAGCTACCTATTCCGCACCACTCCTCGCGTCGCCTGGAGGGGTTTAATACATTTAAAAACAGAAAAAGGTGAGCGAAAGGCCCAGTAGGATATAGATTTTATAAAGCATTTAAAATAAAGGTACTCACGGTCCGAAGATATACATCCAGAACCGATCATCCCTTTTTAGAAAAGGAAATACTCACAATAGAAATATCTGTATAATGAAAGTGTGCAGCTCATCATACCACTAAACAAGAAGCGGTAAAAATGTCTGTCTAGGAAAAGTGCAGAGCCATCATTCCACTAAACAAGAAGCGGATCCGTACGGGTTTCGGGACCTGCCCCCAAGGATGCGATTCCCACATCCCGATCTCTAAGGCCACCATGCATTGTATCATTTCTTAAAATATTTCATTTTAAGAATTGATACGCTTTGAAATCTCATTTCCAAAATTATTGGAAAACTTAATAGCATTATCATGCTATTTCTTTAAAATCATTTTCTTTAAACATGTTTTGTTCCAAAACATTTTCATTGGCCAAAATAATTTAAAATGAGGCTAACAAGGATATGGACAAGAATATCCTACCTGTTGGATATCAAACCTGGGCTAGCCTTCAGTTCTCCTAGCCTCCGCTTTCCTTAAGGATATGGCAAGAATATCCTACCTGTTGGATATCAAACCTGGGCTAGCCTTCAGTTCTCCTAGCCTCCGCTTTCCTTAAAAGCTTAATGCTTGACTTCTCCACTAGCTTTATCACAAAAGCAATATCTTATGAAGTATTTCTCATTCCTAAAACGAATTAAGTTCAATCATGTTTAATTGTTTCCTATTAGTGTGCCTTGACTCAAATCCAATTTTCACAATGATTTTATAATTTAGTTTGGGGGTTCTTTAAAAATTAGAATCCAATTCATAGGTTTTTGGTTTTCCTATTTAATTTC
>NW_010362470.1:14650-82513 GCF_000414095.1 Morus notabilis
CCAACAATAACTGTTCAAACTCGAACCCTAACTCAAAATTATTCAAATCTAACCAAAATCAAACTTTCTCAAGCTTAAAATCCGAATCAAAGAGTGGGTTTCAAAGGGTTTTACCTCAAATCAGTTGCTCGAGCTTCGTCTCCCTCAATTTTTCTGTTTTTCGTTTTTTTTTTTTTTTTTTTTTTTGAAACTGCCGAGAGAGAGAGAGAGGGAGAGAGAAACCCAGAAAGAGAAAGCAAGGGAGAGAGAGGACGCCGGCGGGAGGAAGCCCGGAGAGAGAGGTGGCCGGCGGTGGAAGAAAATGGAGGAAGAGAGAGAGAGAGAGAGAGGCTGTGCGTGGGAGAACCAGAGAGGGAAGAAAAAGAAAAAAGAAAAGGAAAGAAAGAGAGAGAGGGGGGGCTGGGCGCACGGGAAGGGAATTGGGGGAAAAGAAAAGAAAAAAAAAGAAAAAGAAAAAGAAAAGAAAAGGAAAAAGAAAAAGAAAAATGAAAAAAAGGAAAATGTATTAAATTTAAGTGTGTTTTCCAAAAATCTTTGGGGTGTAATTATAAATATTGAAAATGACTTAAAGTCCCTTAATTAATTATGAAAATCAAATTAGACACACTAATAATCCACAGTTTAGCATAATTAAACATGTTTAATTCTAAAGGGCGTTACAATAACAACCTCATTTCATTGACATAATGCAACTATAGTAATTGCATGACACTATTACCTCAGTCAACTAAACTTGTGAAATTATGATTCAGAACTCCAACTTAAAACTCAATTTAAGAAATTATTATTGGCAAATCTACATCATAGTTCAAGTCCGTCTTATGGAGAAGTTAATTTTTTTAAAATGAGATTTGCATCTATAAATATAGATAATGTAGAAAATGTTGTATTACAATAGTAACGATTTGATAATATTACCTCGGCCAACAAATTCATATAAATTCATGGAATTATCATTGGTAAAATCTAAAATAAAATTAAATTTTACATCCCAATGATTTCTTATGAACCGAGAAAACCGACCGTACCGCAGTCTAGTCTACTAGACGGATTGGAAAGACTGATTGTATTGTTCTTTGGTCGGTGAGAAAATTGGTCTAATTATAAATGGTGCCTCGAATACTCATATTTATTGAATTATGATAACGAAATCTCAATTTAAAATCAACGATTGACAATCTATGTCTCCTATAAAGATGATAAAAATATTATTATTGGAGAAGGACAAAAAAGTTAGAAATAAATAAAATCACTATTAATTTAAATAATGAGCAACCCGACAATACCGTTCAAACCGTTCGAACTAGTTAAAAAATTTCAGACCCGTTTGATCAGTCATGTTGGTTTGCCCATTACTATTCATTATTGTTCTTCTTTCAAATTTCAAATTTTACAGATTGAGTAAACATCAAAATGACATGAATCTTGTTGTTTTTCAAATAAAATACATAAATATGAAAACCCAATCTTTTAACAACTATGTAAAGCAAAAAGAATAGATTTTGAGACTAGTTTATCAAGTTTAGAAATTGAATCTTCAAGCTTTAATGATTTGATAATCTTAGGATTTGTCTCCCAATCATCGGAGACAACACCGGAGTGTGGTGGAGATGGACGCCAGACTTAATGGACTGCGGTGCCAGAAGTGGGGGCAACGCCAACGACCAAGAAGAGTGGGGAGGGAGGGTTTTGGTTTGAAGAGGGTTTTTGTTTTTCCTGAAGAATAAGAAGATAGGACAAGGGCCATTTTGAAGAAGGCAAAACTTTCATTAAAAGAGGAGGCTATCAGTGCTAAATTTTTACATTGACGTCAAGTGACTCGAAACAATGTCCAGTATAAGGTTATTTTTTTAAAAAGGTCCATTTTAATTATGATTAAAATTTAATTTAAATCCTATTTTGCTAATGAATTTAAAATCCTATTTATTCCCTGACTTTTTCTGAAATTTCTTAGATCGAGCCCTTGATAAAATAAGTTGTTCTAAATTAGTCATTTATCTATGAGAACGTTAAAATCTTAATGGTAAAAAGGCACAACTTCCTTCTAAACAATTACGCACTAACTTGTAATATGGAAAAATTAACTCTTACTAATTATCTGTTTGGTAGGAGAGATGGATTGGTGGAATGATAGATAGAATATGAGAGAAGAAGGGTGAGAAGAAAGGGATGGAGTGTAATTTTTTTCAAAATTGTTTAGTGTAATACAAAGGAAAGGAATGATTGTTGTTGTCTTTCTCTCTGGTTTGGTATTGAAAAGAAAGAGAGACCCGAGGATGAATTTCAATTATAAAATTACTGCATCATCTATGCAAAATAATAAACTTAAAACAATTAAATCCAAGGGTAATGAACTTTAAAAAATTTTAAAAATTAATCCATAGATAATTAATTATAATTTGTTTCATTATCATTTTATGTTTAATTCTTATACTTAAAAAAGTTAAATCCATAGATAATAAACGTTTAAATCTTGTATCTTATATATCTAAAGACATGCGTCAGTAGAAAACAATTTAAGTCATATAAACAAAACATATAAAGGCTATTATATTAACAAATCTACTTATAAAAATTGAGATTAATTTTATTTAAAAGAATTTAAGTCATATAAACAAAACATATAAAGGCTATTATATTAACAAATCTACTTATAAAAATTGAGATTAATTTTATTTAAAAGATACAAAATTAAGAGATAAGAAAAAAATGGGTAATATTGTAATTTAATTATTAAGCAAGAGCCATTCCCTCTCAATCCTTCCAATTGTGGGAGACTTTTAAAAAGGTGGTCCCATGGATTATCAATCCATCCATTTTTCCTTCCTTTAAACTCCGTTTGATAAAAGATAGAGAGTATAAATGATGAAGAGAATTGAAGGGATGTAAAATGTGATGGATTGAGAAAAATGTGATAATCCTTTATGTTGTTTGGTATAAAAAAGAGAGTTAAAAGGATGAATAATAACTATTTGTTCAATTATTATATTGTCCATTTTATTATTGGATAATAATTTCTTTTATATGTAAAATAGACTTTTAATTTAAAATTTAAGGGATTTAATGAATCCTTCCATTAAGAGAAAATTTGAAAAATACTCCTTGAAATGGAGTTCTTTTTTATTTCTACTACTTAACATTAATTCATATATTTCTACTTTTTAGACTAGAACTAGTTAAGAGATAGAGTTTTTAAAACGGGTACTTTAGTAAGTTAAATATTTAAAAAGATAGAATCTATAATTTTCTCTTTTAAATTAAGAATGATCCAAATTTGTGGGGCCCTAAAGAGAGCCTCTCCCTCCATCTCTCCTCTCACTCCTCTCATCCATCCAACCAAACAATGAAATTATCCTCTTCCCCCGGGTCTTTCCCTCCCTTCATCTCTCCCTCCTAGGGCTCTAACTTGGCCGGGTAGGGTCGAGTTTAGCCTAAATTTGGGCCGAGCCACATATTGCGGGTTGGGAAAACTATGGGCCGCAACAGCCCGTTGGGCCCAAAAACCCGCACTTCTTCGGGCCACATCGGCTCGGGTAGGGTCGGCAGGGTCCATGCAGGTTGGGGTTATCTCTCTCTGCACAGAAAAAACAAGGAGAATAAACAACTTGAGGAACCAAGTTACAAAGCAGGACCATATAACAAATTATATGAACATAGCAATGCATGAAGGAGATTAACAAAGCAAGTCATTTTCCAAAAATCAAAAGAAAAAAGCACTGACCTTTCACTAAACAGTAAATGCTTCTTGCCACCTCCTTCTTCTTCGTCTCTCTCAAGAAAAAGAAAAAAAAAAAAAAAAAAAAAAAAACCAAAAAAAAAAAAAAAAAAAAAAAAAAAAAAACAACCTAAATAAAAATGAAAAAAAAAGTACAAAAGGCTGCTTTAGATTTCGAGAAAGAAGAAAAGCAAAATCACAAAAACAAAAGCTCTTAAAGCAGTTCTGGAGCATTTCCAAGTTTGAATCTTCGACATATGAAGAAGAATTTGGAGGAAAATGGCTGCTTTAGATAAATTAGAATAGGGTTGGAGAGAAGAATGAAAGACGGAGGGAGGCTCAAGAGTGAGGCGGTGGAAAAATGAGTGAGGGAGAGAAAATGCATTTTATATGTAGGGTTTATGTGTGATTATTAATTAATATATAATATATGTATTATATATATAATTGAAATAACATGTATTGATTGATCAAGTACGGGTTCTAACTTCTCCACCCGCACCCCTACCTGCACTGTACGGGTTAGCAAGTTATAAATCCGATATAAAAAAAAAAAACGGGAAATTTTGAGTAGAGCAGGGTTAGGTCGGCCGGGTTAGTCAGATTCAGCCCAATTTCTTACAGCCCTACTCCCTCTTACCAAACACACTCTCAGTCCAACCCCTCCTACCAAGTAAAGGAATGACCCAATCCTTCCTTTCTCACCTTTCCCTCAACCCCAATCCAACCTTCCTAGAACCCCTCCTACCAAACACCCTAAATCTCACACTATCCTCGCACACCGAGCTTTTAAGGGTTGTTTAGTACATATAGTCAAACTCAAACCATGCAATATTTTTCTTGACACAAAGAATTTGAATAAAAAAATTCCACCAATAGTTCTCTCACAAAAAATTTAAATCAAAACTCAAATCATAGTTCAAATATATTTTTCGAACAGACCCTTAATGGTCGATTCACAAAATGACTCCTTCAAAAAATTTGATAAATTAAAAACCGGTTTCGAGACGTTTTGAGAGACAAAAGTAGTTTATCAACAAATAAATGGGATGATTTTGAGATTTTCCCTTTTAGCATTAGGTGAGAACTGAGAACCAAGAAAACGGGGAACAGAAAACCTACTTTTTGTTTACGTATATTCTTTTTTTACTACTTTTGTATTTGTACATAGTGGGGTCTAAACACAAACAATAGAGTTGAAACATTTGAAAGCAATGGAGCATCCTTTTTCTCTTTTTATATAAATGCTAATGCTAAATAAATAAATATCACAATCCACACACAACCTAGATAATTCTTTCTGTTTCAGGTCAGCAGTGTGCCGTGTTTGAACAGAATAGAGTTAATTAAATCACTTTGGAGATTTGAATTTGTCACAAGTATGACTATTATATATGTTTCACAAATGGAACCCAGAAATAATCAGCTAAAAACCATTCACCGTCCTTTTTGTAATCTTGTGGAGCACTGAAAACAACTACAACATGAGATCATCTTTGGCACAAACTCAACCTAACCTTGCTTCTCTTCTTAGCACCTGGAGAGAAAACCGATTTTTCAACGTGAGCGAGGCGAGAAAAGAAAATACAGGCCAACGATTGAAAAGATAAAACAGAGACTTTCGTTTAGCAATGCGGGTAAATTAAATGGTAATGGGATGCTGAGCTGAGGTTGAGACAACACAGGTAAAAGAGACTCGCGTCAAGCAGAACCTAATTGAACCTGCTGAAAAAAAAAGCTATATGGTGAGAAACATTCATTTTTTATCCCAATATGCTAGGGTCTCATAAAGAAAGACGCAAGCCTGCGAGATGCATCACACATTCATAGATAGAGGCGTTGAACATCAGATTATGCAGCACGCTAATCAAACAAAGAATAACTTTGGACATATTAGTTCTTAGAGGTTGCAACTAACACATAAAGAAAACAATATCTAGAGATCTTATAGATATCTTCTTGCAACGACAAATAAAAAAATATAAAAAAAATTGGATGAAAGATAAACCACAAATATAATAGGGTTCATAGTAGCAGCACTAAATAGTTTGAAAGCCACTCAAGCGCACACTAGTTATTATAACAAAATTATTCGCAGAGCCATATAGTTATTATCCTAGAAAAATTAGGTTAAAAAGTCTTATGACACAGTTTGAATTGGGATATAACAGAAACCTCCCCACCATTTCAAAATGTTATGTTCCACCCTATGTTTTCAACAATATTGCATTTATCCCTTTGTTTTACAAACATGTTAAAACTTAAAAGTATCCCTTACGTTTTACAAATCTTGTTAAAAACCTCTAGAGGGAATCGAGTCGTGTTAAAAAATCCCTTCTTTGGAGGTTTTTAACATGGTTTGTAAAACGTAGGGGATAGGTCCAGCATTCCTGAAAACATAAGGTGGAATGCCATAATTAGATCAAAGACGGGATGTTTTGTATTTATCCTTTCTAAATCCCCACTAGTATCACAACTCCAGCCTATCCTAATAACGGCTATCTATTAATCATGCTTAAAGACCTAATATTTTAATCGTTATTACATTTTAAAGCTTCTAATTCATGTCCTAGCTATTCTTTTGTGGGAACTCATGTCCAGTAGCGAGTACAAAATGACTGTATCTTTGACTTTATCATTAATCAAGAAATTTCCAGAAACCAGTACCGCAGAACTTCTGACCCAATGCAAAAGGTGGACTAACAAAGGAGAAAATAATAGAAAACAAAAACTGTTATTTACCTCTTCTGCAAATTTTATTAAAATGGTTGTTCTAGGTCTTTGTTGACCCTCTATGGGAACAAAATGAGCTGTCACCACAGCCGGGAAACCAGCGCTATCCAAAACGCCCTGCAAACGAAAAAGAACTTGCTAATAAGAGACCTTAACCACCAGGTCATTATAATAATTATCATTATTATTGTTTTTAAAACCCACCAGATGATTATTCAATAAGAAAAAAGGAAAATGAAGCACTTACCCTAACAATTCCAGCAACAAATGCTCCACAATTAAATGTCCCCATGTCTTTTGGGATAGAAATAAATCTACAACCCAAATGATGGTTGAATTAGCTGAAAATTATACGTATTTTACAATCCAGCACCAACTAGCTGTTATAATAGCAGAATCAGTGGAAACACAATTACCTGTTCACAAGAAGCTCCTTCTCACTAATCATGTACTCATCCTCATGCTCAGTGCCTTTCTCAAGCGAGTCAGCTACCTAATCGACCACAAAAGAGAAGCTGGTAAGGAAAGTACCAAAAGTAAGAAATTTTTGGCCTATGCATATTTATATACATGTGAATCTGTAAATACACAAGGAACTATCAGAGCCGAGCATCGCAACTTAGCTCACTAAAGGACAATCACAACTTGCTACTAGAAAAGAAAAGTAAATTATTTACAACATTAAGTAGATATCCCCCTTATGAAATGTGTGTATAACTGAATATTTTTTTGCATGTCTATTTCACCACTGCACCCATATATAAACAATATTCAAGGAAATGGCAAAGAAGAAGCTCTCACCTTCCCGAATAACACCTTCCATACGGTGCTGTGCACAAAAGATAGAATACCCAGCAGCCGTGTCTCCCTTCTATTTCCCTGCAATATCAAAAGCATCCTAGTTTTACAATGGGTAAAAAGAACCCATGAAAGCTCACAGAACACATGTCTCGAATACAATGCTACAACCTACTGGAAGTCTTTATGAAGTTAACACAAGAGTTATATACCCTAACAAACGAGGATAGCATTGCCAAATAGCAAAGGAGTGCTCAAATATGCCGCTAAGGCATACAAATGTTCATGTACAATTTCTTCCATCTTCAACCTAGATAATGGCATACAGCCAACTCACATGCTAAGCACATGATAGAAGATAAAAGGATCCGGCAGTTAGATTACATCGAGATATTGTTTTAAATTGCTGCAATTTTCCCATAATTTCCAAACCAGATTGTATATTCATGCTCCAAAATAAGAACTTGAACAAAAATCTATGTATACAACTACTTTTATTTTTTTCCCCCTTTGAAAGTGTGTGTATTTAGTACCAGGCTACAAGCAAAATGAATGCTATACTCGAATAATTTATAAACATTGGACAGCTATAACATCCAACGTTTTAAAACTCAAAATACAACTTTTCATTTCCCACTGATTACAAAAATGGGGCAAAGAGCCCCATACTAAACCAAAAGTCATGAATGGCTTATGTACGTCATTAGTAGAACACCAACAAAGTATTATTGTACCTTATCCTATGGCAAAGCAGTTCTAGAACTCGAGCACCAACCGCATAACCTGCGTCCTCCAACCTGCTCAGTTTTCAATAAATATCAATCAAACTCGACACTCAATAGTCAATAGAATCAGACTTTCAGAAGCAATCAACAAATACATATTTGAAATTTTTGGATTCTCTAAATGCACCCAGGCGTAATTCCAAGATTATAGCTGAAAATAACCATAAAAACAAGAAAATTTAAATCACCTCCGTTCTAACTCAGCAATGTTGTCAACTTGTGTCTGATTGTACTGCACAAGCTCTGAAAACAAGAACGCGAAGGCACTCAAACTCACCTGAAACAACCATTTAATTCAATAAAAAACAAAAAATCAGCAAATTTGCACATAATCCCCAATCAAAAACGCCCAAATCATCACCAACATAAATCCCAGCCTCGAATATAGCTTGTCTGAGCACGAGTACTTTCCATTATAAAACAGTTTCAGATATCTGTTGTTTTACTCGACTTTTTGCTACCCAATTCACCAAAGTATGCAAGTCATTCACTTTGATATCGAATCAATGCAAAACCCTGTTTGGTTGCCGAGAAAATGCAGAGAAACTTCGAAAAACAGAAACATACTAATGAAGTGAAAGGAACCCAGAAGAAGTTAAAGGGAAAGAGGGAAAAGGGGGCTCTTGTTTGCCCTTGCTGAGGGGCTTGTCGAGGACGTTAGAGTATTGCTTGATCTTGCCAACCCCAATCATGGCTTCACAACAACCAACTTGACTTCTGCAACAGCAGAAACAAAGAATTATGGTTCTGATGAACTAGACTTTACGGTCTCTAATGTATGAGTTTCTTTGTTCCAAGTTTACAACACACTCTTAGCCCATGAAATTAAAATAGGGAACAATAATTCCGATAAGATAACTCAAATTAGTGAACACTGCAAAAGTCAATATGTTTCCGATGAAGAACACGTTAATACGCTCCTTTAGTAAATTTCCGATTTCAATAAACCAAGCCAAGAATGCAGAATCAAATTCACTTGGTTTACAACAACATAACAAAATTCTAACTACAAACATGTACTTATAAACACAATACTCAATCTACCAGAAAAAAATTTCTCAAGATCAATGAGGAATATATTATATAGACCACTATTTATTACCTTGATAACTTATTTGCTCCTCTTTAGCGCTGATCAACAAATCAGAACTATTTGATTTTAGCCGAGTAGAAGCTCTGCGCAATAGAGAGAACTAGGGTTAGTGATGAAAATACCTGAAATAGGCGGCGATCAGCACAAAAACAGAGGGCGACAGAGTGTAAGAGTACTACAAACGAAACGGCAACGAACCGGCGGCAGCGACCAACACAAAATCAACAGAGGAAGCAATGAACCAGCACAGGTGATGAATCGCCGACTCGGAGATGATAAACCGGCGATGGCGACGAATCGGCGGCAGAGGCGACGAATTGGCGGCGACGGTTAACACAGAACAGAGACAGAGAGAGAACTACATACGTCGATGGATAAGAATCGGCAATGGAGGCAACGGATCGACGGCGGTGATCAACACAGAATGGGATCACGACTGTCAGATCTGCTCGTTCAGTGCGTTGCTCGGCGATAATGGCGTTCCGAGAGAGAGAGAGTAATTGATGATCTGATGAGGGGGGAGAGAGATTTGAGGGAGAAATTGTCTTCTGATTGGGACGAGAGAAAATTTGAGAGTGAGAAGGCCAGAATGATTATTCAACAAAGTGAAATTAACAAAATGACTTTTTTTATTTTTTATAAAAAATAACCACTTAATTATTTTTTATAAAAGTGGTCATTTTACAAATAAAAATTTTTAAAAAATTATTTTACTAATAAAATTTTTCTATTAAGTTATTTTTACAAAGCCCTCGAGTGAGAAGTAAAAAAGTTGAGCTCTTCTTTAGTTGGTCAGTCCCCCACTTTGAATTTGAGGGACTGCCCCCTCCTAGAGATGTCAAAAAAAATCGTATTTGGGTCGCCCTGTACAGTACAATCGTGTCTGGATCGGGCCTGAGGGTCTTTCCTCAAGCCCCACTCTAATCCCGGTCTTTGTTCATAAGGGTCAGGGTTAGGCCCGAGTCCGAGTCCAGGCCTTTCACGAGCCGGCTCTTGCCCTTTTCAAGTTGATGAAACTCAACAGTCTAATTTATAACTGTTGAGCATGCACCGGTCGATCGGATTGTACTGAATTCGCATTTGTTATCATATTTAATGAAAAAAAGAAAATATATCATATACCCTCAAAAGATTATGATTTTATTGATTTGAAATAATATGAATAAGTACAAATAAATAATTGTCTCATTAAAAACCTTATAAAGTAAAACCCGTGGGGAGATCATGACAAAATCTTAGCGAAAATCAAAGTAAAACCCGTAGGGAGATCATGACAAAACCTTAGTGAAAGAAAAAAGAATGCAGTATACAATGATAATTAAATTACACTGTGGCCGAATTACTTCCAGAAGATTCTGTTATGTCTAAGTTTGAAAAATAGTCTAGAAGGGTATCATCTGTATAATGTTATTTTCGTCTTCTTGCATCTTCCCGATCTTTCACACACATTAGCCCATCCAAGAAATCCAGCTACACTATGCTTCTCTTATCGTCAAGAATTTGATTATTTGCACTAAATGCTTGATTTGATGCTACTGTGGATAATGGAGTTGTCAAAATGTCATATGCTATAATGGATCATGTTGAAAAACGATATTGCTTGTTCTTCCACTTGTAAGATGTCTAATTTGTCGTCATCAATTATAAAATTTGACTCAAAATATTTGACAAGTTCTCAAGACGGTCCATGTGTTGATAATGATCTCGATGCTTTCTCTTTTCTCCTCAAGAAGCTCCACAATGAACCTTTAGGCCCCGAACTGCTCTTTGACGTCGAAGTTGACTGTTGTTGTTGTCTTGCTCTGTATTTTTTTCATACAATGCAAACAATTGTTCTAACACCTTGCATTATTAATGGTTAGTTCCATATCAATAGATAAGTTATTTGTTGTAGCATACATCAAAGATTATGTCCCATCTATCCACATTTAAGATCTAAAATTGTTGCTAATGCATAAAAAATAGAACAACTAGCCCAATAACTTTTAAATTTTCTTTCCATTTCATTTAATAAGCAAATGTTTCAGAAATATTAAATAATTGATCCAAAGTAAGATGAGTAGTAGGATAATACACACCAGAAAGTAATTTAGTAGCATTGTAGAATACTTCTAAAAATTTTAAAAAGCACTCACCAATCTTCCAATCTGTATCATAAATAAAATGCTCTCATGCTTACTGTTCACATATATAGTGATTATTTGTTAATATGGAATAACAGTTTTCAACATTAAGTAGGTGGAGTTCCACTTATGTCGAACATCTGTTGGAAACTTTATTGGCCTCATCTGGTTATTCCTGCAATATTGGCGAAATTTTTGGAGCCGAGCTCCCGAACTAGAGATGAAAGATAACACCTCTCTAATTTTAGTTAGATGATGGGATATAGTTTCAATACTAGCTTAGTTTATGATATGACATGCACAACGTTGATGAAAAAATTCTCCATTAAAATGTGGTTTCAAATTTGCTTTGAATGTGTTGATATTAGTTATGTTTGCTGATGTATTATCAAAAGTAATGGTTAAAACTTTATCTTCAATGCCATAAAAATTAAAATTTTCCATAATAGTTTAGTAGTGCTGTAGATTTTGAAAAAATTACTTTTAGCTGTGTTAAAAGAAAAAGCAGCTAAGTGTTTAGTAAACTGTAATTATATAAGTGTTCTGGTTCTAAAAGCAGTGTAATAGCGTTTGGTAAATTATGAGGTTGAATTGCTGTAGATAATTAAGATGACCAAAATACATGGTATGAAATTTAAATATATATATATATATATATTGTTTTGTTTGTTATTAAGAAATACTTGTTAACTAAAAAAAAACATAATTTGGTGCTGAGTTTTTTAACATTAAATTTAGGATTAATTTCAAAAATTCTCCCTAAACTATGACCCTTGTAACATTTTACCCATCGAATTTCAAAACGTAACATCCGCTCCCCCCGAATTTTGTTCCGTTAACAATTTTGCCCTTTCCATTACACTGAGTGACGAAATTCACCATGTGTCCATTATTTAGTGAGATTTAAAAGTACAATGACGCTTATACCTATCTTTGTTCAAAATCACTAGTCTTTGATGTTACATATATCAACAAAATTCATCATATTCGTTCCCAAAAATCAGTTCTTTTTTTTCCTCACCTCGTTCATCTATGGCGAGTTCCTCGTTCATCTTTGTTCCATTGCCCTCTCATTCTCTCCCAGTTTCTCCAGCACGCCTATTCCCATACTCAGTCGTGGAGGCTTTTTACTTTTTATGGTTTGGATCTCTCACTTTTCTTCGTTCTTTATTGTAGGATGTTGGTTCGTTCTATGTTGAAATTCTTGCTTTAATTTGGTTATGCCTATTTTTTTCCCTTTGGATTTCTGTGTAGACAATGTTTGGATTCCGTTAAACCCTCTAATCAAAGCTTAGATGTTAATGCACATTCATAGAGTGATGGGCTTTCTTTCATTACCTGTTCTGTTTCTTTTTTTTCCCTCTCTTATTCCTTTCTTTCGTTGGGTCGTTGCTTGCTATGGGGTTTTTTTAGTTGCCTTTTGTTTTCCTTTGTGCGTCAAAGTATTTGTTCTTATATGATAATTTTTTAGGACTTCAGCTTGAGATATTACACTTAATGGAGATGTAGCGAAGGCTGCTTGTGTATCTCTATTTTTTTTTTTTGTTATGGTGGTTGGTGCATTCATCACTGCTCCCATGGGAGGAGAAATCAAATGTGCTACATGGAATGGAGGCGAAGGAAGGGTATGTTGTAATAGATTAATCCTTTTTTTATTTACGCATTTGAGTTTTTTAATCATTTTTTAATAATTTAGGGTTTTTGAAGGGTATTTTATGATAATACTCTCCTCATATGGGTCATTTACGTGATACGTGGTGAATTTCGTCACTCATTGTAACAGAAGGGGAAAACTTGTTAACGGAATAAAGTTCGGAGGGAGCGGATGTTACATTTTGAAATTCGGGGGGCAAAGTGTTACATGGTCATAGTTTATGGGGAATTTTTGAAATTAATCCTTAAATTTATAATAATTTTTTTTTTCATTTCTTCATTGACGATATGTAGTTACAACAAAAATGAGTATCAGTGAGTAATCAACATATACAATCTAATTTATCATAAAGGTAGAGATAAAATACACATTCCATTCTCAAAAACTGGTATAGTCATTTTGCAAATTAAATAGTGCTCGTTAAACTTATAGCAATTTGATCTCAAACTTCATCCATTTCTTGTGATAGTAAAGCACTAGTAGCTTGATTTTCTTCTATATTATCCTCTAGTTAATTCTTTTCATGAACTAAACCATCTAAATTATCTGTAACTTTTTAAAAATATCGATCACACTTAACATGCTTCTTAATATAGTTATGGAACACCATTATAGTAACTATTTTTACTTGCTTTGCTTTGTAAATGAACAATTAAACATGTCTCTCAAAATTTTCATATTTTCCTGTTCTTTTCCACACACAAAAAGTGCGTTCAACGACACTTATGTTTCTCTAACGGATTAACGCTGCGTGTCTGTGATCTCTCATTCCTCTCCTCAACACAAGCCAATTTTCCCTGTTAATTTTCTGGGTTCATTTTCTCTTTCGATTTTTTATTTTCCTTTCTACAAATCAATTCCTTGATTCTCCGATCTCTTCTATTTCCTTTTTATTTTCTGATTTCTGATGCAATTTGTAATTGGATTCAGATCGATCTAATTGGATTGGAGAGGAGAAATGGTGGCATCGAGGCGGCTTCGGGATCTGCAATCGCAGCCATGGAACAAGATCTGCGTCGATTGCTCGCAGAAGAATCCGCCCTGGGCGTCCGTCTCCTATGGCGTCTTCATGTGCTTGGAGTGCTCCGGCAAGCACCGCGACCTTGGCGTCCATATCTCCTTCGTCCGATCCATCACCATGGATTCATGGTCTGAGATCCAGATCAAGAAGATGGAGTCCGGCAGCAACGACAAGCTCAACGCCTTCCTCGCTCAGTATGACATCCCTAAGGAGACCGATATTGTCACCAAGTACAACACAACACCGCCTCCGTCTACCGCGACCGGATTCAGAGAGAGAGAAGAGAGAAAAACAGAGAGAGAGAGCACGAAGAGAGAGAGAGAGGGAGACCGACGAGAGAATAGAGAGAGAGGTTTGAGAAGCAAGAGACCGAGAAGGGGAAATTTTGGGTATGGGATTTTGTTTTTCATTCAGCAGGGGTATAAAGGGTCTATTTAAAAGTTTCATTAATTGCTAGCCATGGATTGCCGCACTAGAATTAGAAATAGCCTATGGTCTGTTTGTGATTTTAGCCTTAAATTTTTTTAAAATTCTTTAAGAATCACTTTTTTAAGTTTTTATTAAACACAAATAACAGTTTTGGCTGGTTAGAGAATTGATTTTGGGCTCCAAAAATCACTACCAAATGCAGCCTTACTCATTCTGCCTCTAAGCCCCTTGCCCTCTTCCCATATTCAAAAGAGATATCAAATTATGCTATAATTTATTATTTTAAAAACATACGTTATAATTTACTAAACATTTTACTAAACATGCTATTTTCCTCATTCTCTCATTTTTCTGACCCCATTTAATGTGGGCCTCATAGATAAATGAGTTTTTTTAAGTAATTTTAACAAATATTTTTTAAAAGTACATGAGTCAGTATTTTTATCATTTACTCTTGATTCATAACTTTTTAGTCAAATAATTACACTAATATAAGAGTATTTATCAAGAGTAAGGAGATAAACATCCAGACGCATATACTCTTAAGAGTAAATTCTCCATTTTTGTTTTTTTCCTAATCATTGCAAATAAATGAGTTAACAGATAAAATCCAATCCCTAGATCCTATTAATAGAAAAGTCTTATAAAAACTCTCAAAATTTAGGATGTAATCTGCAAAAACTATAAGTTTAGAGATCAAAGACATCAAAAATTAATTGACAAAGGCTTCGTTTATTTTAGGGTCCGTTTAGTGCGTTGATTCGAGTTGAGATGTGACTTTATTTGAAAGCTTTTTACTATAACAAAAAGTTAAATGTGACTATTTTTGAGAGATTTTTACTGTAGCAAAACTCAAATTCTAAACTCGAATTGGTAAAATAAACGTGACATCGATTTAAGTTTTCAATTCTAAATTTTACAGTGAAAAACTCTAAAAAAAATATTAAATTTAATTTTTTTGCTACATTTAAAAACTTTTAAAAAATATCACAACTCAAATTAAAAATTTAAATAAAGAGGCTAAGAAATAAAAAGCCATTTTCTAAGTGCCTTTAGTTGATAAATTTATGTCATAATTTAGATCATAATTTATGATTCGCTATAATATTTCTTTCATAAAAAAATCAAGAATAATAGTGAACCATAATTCTGATTATCAACCAAACATTTTAGTTATACATCGACTCGTACGAATTCCAAAGCAAAACCCACCTCCGCAAGCTATCTCATGCGCCATCACTCACGCGATTCTCGTAGGGACGACCTTACGAAAATTTACCACTTTCGATCCTATATTTATATATTCCTTCACTCACTGTCTTGCTTTGCTTTAGAAGAACATATTCGTTCACTGTCCTTGTCCCACTACTCCTGCCGCAAAAACCTTCACAAATTCCCTTTCTCTCTGCTGTTCACTCTTCAGTTTTAGAGAGAGAGAGAGAGAGAGAGAGAGACGGAGCTTCAAGTCTTTCGACAATGTCCGACGGCGAAGCCGATCCGGCGAACTCTGGCGCTAGTTCGTCGTCGTTTCCGGAGAAAGATCCGAGAAAGATTGCTAGAAAGTATGCTTCGCTCCATTTCTCTTTCCATTTCCTTTAGAATTTTGCTTTAGAAGGTTTCCCATCTTTTCTTTTTCTTTTTTTTTTTTTGGGTGTGCACGTGAAGTGTTCACTTTTTGGCCTATGTGAAAGCAGAGTGTAAAAAAAAAAAAAAAAAAAAAAAAAAAAAAAAAAGAGAGGGAAAGTGCAAGTTTTATGCCATGTGCAAAAGTAGATTGCGAAATGTTATTTCTCATTGTGTAGTTTGGGAACAAATACGAGGGAATGAATACAGGGATTTTATGTTTTTGTTTGTTCCAAGCTTGGCACTAAAAAACTGTAGTGAGATAGACTTTTTTTTTTGTCTTTTGTTTTGTTTTGTTGTGAAGGTATCAGTTGGAGCTTTGCAAGAAAGCAATGGAGGAGAACATAATTGTTTATTTGGGTACTGGTTGTGGGAAGACCCACATAGCTGTGCTACTTATCTACGAGCTAGGCCACTTGATAAAGAGACCCCAGGAGAACATATGCGTTTTTCTTGCACCCACCGTGGCTTTGGTTCAACAGGTTGATTGCTCTCTATCATGTTTTCCCCCTAAAGATGTGATATTTATGATTCTATGCAAAGTTGGATGACTTTCTGTATTGGAGATGAGATAAATTGTATTTGTGTTGGTGGCTTGCTCAAGGCTCACATGGAAGAGGACTTGAGTTATGTGGATCTATTGGGTTCAGTGCTAATTCTCACAATCCTAGTTAGCAATAAAACACGGACTTTTTGTATTTTTAGTTGCTTTTTTTTTGTTTTTTTTTGTTTTCTCTTTTCTTTGTTATGCCGGGCGTTGACTGACTTATTATTGCTAATTGGGCACGATGCACATAATGTCATGTAGCATTTATCTTCTAACAAATCAGTTGCTATGTCTCCAGTTATCTGAGATTTAATACAAGCTGATAGTTGGCGGTTACCAGTTGGCACTCATAGTATTATTCTTCTAATTCCAGTCTCTTATTGTTTTGCTCTCTTTTGTCATCTGATGGAGCCTTACAATGGGAAATATACTCTTTTTTTTTAGTATTGCATGGTTTTAAGTCAAATCTGTTATCCTTTGTTGTAGCAAGCAAAGGTCATAGAAGACTCTACTGATTTCAAGGTTAAGATCTGCAGTGGCAACTCTAAGCGCCTGAAGAGCCATGAGTATTGGGAAAAAGACATGAAACAATATGAGGTAATACTATATCAATGTTATTTAATATAGAGCTTACATTGATTCAAATTTCTGATCTTTAGTCTTCTTTCTTTTACTGTTGGGAACCTGTGTCGCATTCATAACATCTATACGTGTTGCATTCATAACATCTATACAACACTAATACGTGTTATCTATCTATCAACATAAAAAATGCTGATTTGAAGGAGATAGTACCGAAGTTCCTCTTAAGTTCACGTATTTAGTACTTGCATTTTTTCTCAAAATTCTGCATTTTTCTACCTTTTGTTTACTTCTGGCCAATATCTTTAGCTCCATAAAAATGATATAGATCTTTTCCTATCAAGGTTCACTCTCAAAGTGCCAAATTCTCCTTGAATCCTTTTTGCTGATTTTTTTTGCACTACAGGTTCTTGTTATGATTCCTCAAATTCTAGTGCACTGCTTAAGTCACTGTCTCATGAAGATGGATTCCATTGCACTACTGATATTTGATGAGTGTCACAACGCTCAAGTCCAAAGCAACCATCCTTATGCTGAAATCATGCGAGTAATTGGCTCTTTCTCATGCTTATTTGCCTCATTCGGTTAGTTTTGATTTGTTGATGTTAGATAATCTGAAACATTATAGGTCTTCTATAAAACGGATGCAATAAAACGTCCTCGCATATTTGGCATGACGGCATCTCCGGTTATTGGGAAAGGTAATGATTGTTGAAATATGAACCATTAAGAGCCCGTTTGGTTCATGGATTAGAACTATTTTCGATTTATGTTTTTTGTGAGAGAAAATACTGTAACGAACCATGAATCATAATTCGAATCAGAGAACGAATCCTCCAACCAAACGGGCTCTACACTTTTGTTACTTCAATCATCATACTGTTTGGAACTACTCATGTATTTGTTGCAAGTAGGTCTAGTTGCTATGTTTGGTGTGGGAATTTAAAACAAAAAGAAATGGTAAAGGCTGTCAGGCGACACATGTATATATTCATTTGTACGCATGTGAATATAGGTTTTATCACAAATTGTATGCTGTTCAATAGTATTTATTTTTGTTGGGGAGATCTCATTTGAGTCTTCCTGGCTTCGACACTAAACAAGGCATTGGTTAACTTTCATATTGTAAAAAAAATGAAAATAAAATCATACCGTCGTTTGTTTAGTATGTATCTAGACCATTGCTGTTAGATGAATCCATCAAATTTTGTGTTATTATTATTGTTCTGAGCATATTTCCTCATGCTAACGTGTAACCTATCCCCTTTTCATGCCATTGATCCTTCTGCGCATGTGTTGTTATTTCAGGTGCTTCTAGTGAAGGGAATTTAGCAAAAAGCATCAATAGTCTTGAAAGTTTACTTGATGCTAAGGTGCATTTTTGACGTTGTTCGTTTGAGATTAAATTTGGATCCACGTAATCCTATGTTCCTTTTTCTTTGAACTATCTAGTCTGCGAATAATTTCAAGTCGCACTACTCCAATTGGAATTCGACATAGGCAGACCTTCAAAAAATTTTTTTTTGGACTGTTCTAGCATTTTCATCTCTTTGTATTTACAAGGTCTCTCTATTATCCTTTACATGCTGGGATGAGCTAGCGCTAACCACAACTTCCGTTGATTCCCTATATACTTGCTTTTAGCTTTGTGTTGCCAGATTTCAGACTTTAGTTTGGCAACAGTCAATTGATTCAGTCGATGCATCAAGCAATGTTTCAATTGGTCTAGCCTTTTCAAACTACGAAGCAATAGCTAAGAAAGTATCAAAGTGGATCTAAGTAACCTTGTTTTTGTCAGACAAAGCTTTTAAGGGTTTTTTGTTTTCTTTGATTGTTTTGAATCGGAAAGATGTCATAGGAAGATGAATTCTTAGTTTTTTTTATCAGATTTCCTTTTTGTTTCTGTTTTGTTTTCTTTATGTTTTGAGGATACCTTATCCTCTTTGTACGTGCAATTGATAATTATCAATAAAGGTGTTTTCTTATAAAAAAAAAGCCTAAGTAATCTATGCCTGATATTTTCATCAGTTTGTGTTCTTTGAACATTAGCCAACAGTTTCTAAGCAGTAGCCCAGTCTCTTTACCTAAACTCCACCCCGTCTTTTCACCCTTAATAGGTTTATTTAGTTGAAGACAAAAATGGCTTGGACAGTTTTGTGGCAACTGCGACAGTTAGGATATACCATTATGATCCTGTGGTAAATGGCACATCCAGTCCTTACATAGCTTACTACAATAAACTTGGAGACCTGAAACGTGAGGTTTGTTATTACATTTCTTCTTGGTTCCAAACAGTAATGTTTACTCATGGTGTTACAAAGAAGATTTTATTATTGGTTGTAACTTGTGATTTCTTTGTGGTAAAGCGCAGTGCATGTCGGAACTTAGTTCGAAGAAAGATGACTTGCAAAGTCTAAGGAACTCAAAGAAACTGCTAAACAAACTACATGATAATATGATATTCTGCTTGAAAAATCTTGGCTTTTGGGGAGCATTGCAAGTTAGCACTTTCTAACTTCCACCAATATTTGTTTGTTGATTGTTCTCCTAATAATTCCTTTTGTGTCTTTCCTGAGGATACCTCATCCTTTTTCTCCTTGTAATTGATTATTTCACCAATGAAAGGTGTTTTCCTTATAAAAAAATTGTTATTTTGTTTGGGCAACTTGTCAGAAAAATAATATGTTCTGGGCTTCTCTGAGTGCTTCAGTGTGTTACTTATTAAATATCACACTAAAAAAGGAAACTAACCAAATCAACCTAATTCTAGGGAAACTAACTATTATATTCAAACTTTCATAATTTAGTCTATGCACGTGTAAAACACATTCTTCCACACTCCCTCTCAAGCTGGTGAATAGGTATTCACCATTCCCAGCTTAGTTACAAAACTCTCAAACACTGAACTACTTAACCCCTTGGTGAGTATATCAGCAAGTTGGCCATGTGTAGATACATAAGGTGTACAAATCAGTCCACTATCCAACTTTTCTTTGATGAAGTGTCTGTCAATCTCGACGTGCTTCGTTCGATCATGCTGCACTAGGTTGTGAGCTATGCTGATTGCTGATTTGTTATCACAATAAAGTTTCATAGGGCCGTCCCACGAAATCTTCAGATCCTCTAGAACAATCTTCAACCATAGTAGTTCACACACACCCTGAGCCATTGCTCGTTACTCTGCCTCAGCACTAGGCCGTGCTACCACATTCTGTTTCTTTCTCTTCCATGTCACCGGGTTTCCACCAAGGAAGGTGCAATAACCTGAAGTTGATCTTCTGTCAACAACTGACTCATCATAGTCAGCATCTGTGTATGCCTTAAGAACTAACCCTCCATTCCTCTTGAAAAGGATGCCTCTACCAGGTGTCCCTTTGAGATATTGCAAAACTCTGTATGCCACCTGCAGATGAACTTCCTTTGGATTGTGTATGAACTGACTGATCACACTCACCGCATACGCTATATCTAGCCGAGTGTGAGAAAGATAAATGAGTCTCCCCACCAACCGTTGATACATCTCTCTATCCACCATAGCATCTTCTTCTGCCTCTCCAAGCTTGAGATTCGGTTTTATTGGAGTACTCACTGGTTTGCATGTTGCCTTGCCGGTTTCTTTGAGTAGATCTGTAACATACTTCTGTTGAGAGATGAAAATGCCTTGCTTAGAATGAGCCACCTCAATCTCAAGGAAATACTTCAATCTTCCTAACATCTTGATCTCAAATTCCTTAGTCAAACATTGACTTAGAAGTTCTCTCCCTATCATCATCACCGGTCACAATTATGTCATCAACATACACCAATAGGGCTGTAACTTTACCTGAAGGTGAGTGTTTAATGAACAAAGTGTGATCTCCTTGACTCTGCCTATATCCCATAGCTGTCATTACTCTAGCAAACCTCCAAAATCATGCTCACGGTGATTGCTTAAGTCCATACAAGGACTTTTTTAGTCTACATACTGTACCAGTAATCAACCCTTTATTATAACCCGTTGGAACTTCCATATAAATTTCCTCCTCCAGTTCTCAATGCAAAAATGCATTCTTGACATCAAATTGCTGCAAATCCCAATCACCATTAGCTGCAAGTGACAATAAAACTCTAACAGTGTTCATCTTTGCAACCGGAACAAACGTTTCTTGATAATCAATCCCATAGGTTTGAGTATAACCCTTGGCCACCAACCCAGCCTTGTATCTTTCTATTGATCCATCTGCTCTGTATTTTACCGTGTAAACCCATTTACACCCTACGGGTTTCTTTCCTTCAGGTAACTTCACTAACTCCCAAGTTTTGTTCTTCTCCAACGCCTCCATCTCCACATTCATGGCTTGCTTCCATTTTTCATTGGTTAAAGCCTCGGATAAATTGGCAGGGATGACAATGGTGTTTAAGCTGACAAGGAAGGCTCTATGGAATGGTGAAAAGTGTTTAAAGGACAGGAAATGTGGGGTATAGGGGGCGGTTTGTGCATGTTGAAAATCCGGATTGTACAGCCTTGTTCTAGTTGTAACAGGCTGTAAATGTGACAGGCTGTAGATTAGCCTTGTAAATGTGACTGGCTGTAGATTAGCCTTTAGTTGTCAAACCTTCCTTATTTAGTTAATCTAGGAAATCAGGAAATATATCATGATATTCCTGATTAGGTTAGGCTAGAAACAAGTCTCCATCACACTATTCTCCTGCTAAAAATAGTGAGCTCTGTGTTTATTCCAGAAAGAAATGGCGTCCAAAGGAGATAGAACAACAAGCACTCCCTCAGCAAATCCAAGAGTCGGAACCAACTCCAAGTCCTTCAGAAGCAACACAAGGTAACTCCCAACCTGACTCTTCCACTCTCGACATGATGATTGACCCATTGCCGTAAGAAAAGGAGTGAGATCTTGCACAAGTCATCCTGTTTATAACTTCTTGTCTTACAAAAGATTATCTCCAGAATATCGTGTTTTTGTCTCCAATCTGGATAAGATATAGGTCCCTAACAACATTCATGAAGCCATTGAGATACCACATTGGAAGGCAGCTATTATGGAAGAAGTTCGGGCCTTAGAAAAGAACAATACATGGGAGATAGTTGACTTGCCACAAGGAAAACGACCCGTGGGCTGCAAATGGATATTCACGATAAGGCACATGTCAGATGGAAGTGTGGAACGATTCAAAGCCCGACTAGTTGCAAAAGGATTCACGCAATCTTATAGTATTGATTACCAGGAAACATTTGCCCCAGTTGCTAAACTCAACACTGTAAGAGTTCTCTTACCCCTTGCAGCTAACCTAGACTGGCCACTATTCCAGCTTGATGTCAAGAATGCCTTCCTCAATGGTGACCTCGAAGAAGAAGTATACATGGAGATCCCTCCTGGTCTCGGAACACAAGCAACAAATAATAAAGTCTGCAAACTCAAGAAGTCATTGTATGGACTAAAACAGTCACCTCGAGCTTGGTTCGACCGATTTTCTAAGGCTGTAAAGAGGTTTGGGTACGCATAGTGTCAGGCGGATCATACTCTTTTTATCAAGCGATCAGAAAGAGGGGAGTCATCCATTCTCATTGTCTACGTTGATGACATTGTCCTTACAGGAGATTTCTTAGAAGAAATGAAAAGACTGAAGAACGTCCTTGCAAAAGAGTTCGAGATAAAAGACCTAGGAACCCTCATACTTCCTAGGAATGGAAGTGGCTCGAACGAAAGATGGAATATCGGTCTCTCAGCAAAAATATGTCCTAGATCTCCTAAACGAAACCGGAATGCTCGGATGCAAACCTGCAGATACGCCTATGGATACGAACACTAAAATAGGACTTGGGGAGAATAATGTACCAGTTGACAAGGGAAAATATCAGAGACTCGTCGGGAAACTCATCTACCTCTCACACACTAGACCTGACATTGGTTTTTCAGTGAGTGTTGTGAGTCAGTTCATGAATAATCCCATGGAAGAACATATGACGGCTGTTTATCGAATTCTGAGGTATCTCAAGATGACTCCTGGTAAAGGCTTGTACTTTAAGAAGAACACTAATAGGAGAATAGAAATCTTCACTGATGCAGACTGGGCAGGAAGATCCACATCAGGGTATTGCATCTTCATATGGGGAAATCTGGTCACTTGGAGAAGTAAGAAACAAACAGTGGTTTCGAGAAGCAGTGCAGAAGCTGAATTCAGAGCTATGGCACATGGAATTTGTGAAGGAATGTGGCTTAAGAGGCTCTTAAAGGAACTCAGAATCCAATATGAAGAACCTCTACAAATGTTCTGTGACAATCAAGCTACAATATGCATTGCCAAGAACCCAGTTCTTCATGACAAGACCAAACATGTGGCAATTGACCGCCATTTCATCAAAGAGAAGATAGAAGATGGAGAAATTTTGCTGCAATACACGCCAACAAAATGCCAGACGGCCGACATTCTAACCAAAGCTCTTCCAAGATCAAGCTTTGAGGATTTAAATATCAAACTGGGTATGATTAACATCTACTACCCAGTTTGAGGGGGAGTGTTGGAAATCCGGATTGTACAGCCTTGTTCCAGCTGTAACAGGCTGTAAATGTGACATGCTGTAGATTAGCCTTTAGTTGTCAAACCTTCCTTATTTAGTTAATCTAGGAAATTAGGAAATATATCCTGATATTCCTGATTAGGTTAGGCTAGAAATCATTAATTTTTTCCTTAGAATAAGGCCGCAGATCAGGCCTCCCTCTTGTATATATATTCAGTCTTTGTACCATTCCGAATCAATGAAAAGAATCATATTTTTCATTCAATTCTTTAGTGCATTCACTAACTCCTTTCCTGATAGCAATAGGGAGGTCCTGGTCATTATTGTTTATCTCAGATTCAGATTGAAAAGAAAGATTAGAAATTGTTACCTCATTCTCAGGATTTAGGTTGGAGTCATGGATTTGCACAGATTCAGGGACAACCTTCTTCCTTCTCGAGAACACTTTGCCTTTGCCAAATCTCACACTATCAAGGGCCGGATTTGTAGGTGGGTTTACAGGAGGCTCGGGATTTGGATTTTCAGTGGGCTCGGTGGGAGGAACATTTTTAGTAGGCTCGGTAGAAACATCCATGGGACTGGGCTGTCTTGACACAGGAAGTGGTGAAGATGGCAGATCAAGAAGCCAAAAATCTGCCTTATCCTTATCTTCCATTACTGAATTCTCCCCCTGAAGATAAGGAACAGTGAAATAGGATTCTTGTTCATGGAAGGTCACATCAGTTGAGACATAGAACCTTTTTGAGGGGGAATGATAGCACTTATACCCCTTTTGAGTTGAAGAATATCCCACAAACACGCATTTTAGTGCCCTTGGATCTAATTTTCCCCGGTTCTGACTATGAACATGAACAAATGCCACACACCCAAATATGCCAGGAACAAGATTATTTGTAGTGTGTAGGTTTGGATAGGACTTGGAAAGGACATCCATTGGACTTTTAAATCCTAGGACTCTAGAAGGCAAACGATTTATGATATGGGCGGCTATAAGAACCGCTTCTCCCTAAAAAGATTTAGGCACATTTTTCTGAAACAAGAAGGATCTTGTTAATCGAGGAGATGACCATTTTTCCGTTATGCTACTCCATTTTGTTGTGGAGTGCTCACACAAGAGGACTCATGTACTATTCCTGCTTTCTGAAAGTATGGAGTTAGGACTTAATTGAAATAGTCCTTAGCATTATCCGACCTAAATCTTTTGATATTGACCCCAAATTGAGTCTTTATTATAGAACAAAACTTTGGAAGAATAGTGCTGATATTGGATTTTTGTTTAAGCAAAAAGATCCAGGTGACTCGAGTACAATCATCAATGAACGACACAAACCATTTAGCTCCATTTACATTGGAAATAGTGGAAGGAATATCACTGTGAATAAGATCAAAAGGAATGGAACTTCTTTTATTACTGATTGGAAAAGATACACGTTTGTGTTTAGCAAGTTCACACACTTCACAATGAAAATGTTCAACCTTTAGGCCCTTAAATAAAGAAGGAAACAAAAGTTTAATAATCCTAAATGATGGATGTCCAAGTCTGCGATGATGAAGCCAGACTTTTTCTTTATTGGATGAAAAAGACTCTGAGACAGGAGAATGAGATGTTATGCCCTTGGTAGTGTTGGATTGACTTGGTGTTTTGAGATCGTAGAGCCCATCCCGTTCTCTAGCATGTCCAATCGTCCTCCCCGAATCCTTGTCCTGAAATACACAATAACTATGATTAAAAACCACTTTACAGTGCAAATCTTTAGTGAGCTTTTGGATGGAAACAAGATTTGTGGTTAGCCTAGGGACGTGAAAAACATTTTTTAACTACAGTGACGGGCTTATCTTGACATCACCTATGCCTGCCACAGTAGTTAATGATCCATCGGCTGTGACCATTTTTCTATTACTTGGACACGGGGTATATGGGGAAATTTTTTTTGATGAATGGGTCATATGGTCGGTAGCTCCCGAGTCAATAATCCAGGAGCTGGTAAAGGCTATATCCGAGGCATTTAATCCAATGGAGAAGAAGTTTACTTGAATACGCCAGTGAACAAGCACCTGATGGTTTTTCAAGATTGCCAATAAGTGATCTCACCCTATCAATTTCTTCTTGGATGAGATTTCCCATCTCTTGTGATGTCCCTTCATGCGGCTGCACTGCTACAATCTGGGCTCGTCCATTGTTCCTCGGTTGCTCTCCTTTTTGTCCCCACTCGCGGTTTGGTGGTTTTCCATGCAATTTCCAACACCGCTCACGAGTATGACGTGCCTTCTTACAGTAGGTACACCATAGAGTGTCTTTGTAGTCACGGTTTTGAGTCTTTGGCTGGCTGGTCCTCCCATTCTTGACCGCTAGCACTTTTTCTGCATTTGTAGCTGTCTTATTGCTGTTACTAGCAACTAAAGCCGAACTGTCAGTCCCCTTTGGTTCAAGCATCAATTCCCTTGTACTTTCTTCTCCTCGGATGAGTGCCACCACTTCATTGAAACTTGGAACTTCCTGTTTGCCAAGAATCTGAATTCTAACTAAATCAAATTTTGGATTGAGTCCAACAAGGAAATCATAAACTCTATCTTGTTCAATAAACTCCTTCAAAATTGCTGCATCATCGGGACACTTGGTCTTCATCACCCTATAATGATCAAGTTCTTGCCACAGAGCCTTCATTTGATTGGCATATTTAGTGACAGTCATATCTCCTTGTTTTGCAGCGATCGTCTTAACTTTGACTTCGTAGACTTGGGTAGCATCCTTTACCTTGGAGTACGTTTCTTGAATTGCATCCCATACATCCTTGGCAGTAGCCAAGAACATACATGGAGTTCCATTGCCATGCTATGATCATCGAATCCTCCTCATCCCACGCTCCAAATCGTGGATCTTCCGGTATTGGCCCTGTCCCTAAGATGTGGCTGATTTTTCCTTTCCCTTTCAGCACAGTCCGGACAAGTTGGGACCATTTAAGATAGTTTTTTCCATTCAGCTTATATGTGGCCTGAATGTTCTGCAATTCTCCGGCTTGAGGCCTAACGATTTATGCATCCTCCGACTGTATCATAGCTGTTGTTTCTGCCACCTTCGACATCCTCAATCAAACCAAGCAGTCCCAAGGCAATTAAGGCCGCTTGAGTCAAGTAAAATCCGATACAATTCAAGCACTCTCTTACGAAAGCTTCCTGGCAGCGAATCAATGGAACTTCAAAAAAAAAAAAACATAATCAATGAGGCAAAAAAAAAAAAAAGGGCGGCAATGACACAAAACAGCCCTTTAGCAACAAAGCAGAAAAACAGAGAAGGAACCCTTGGCGATGAAGCAGGGTTTTAGAAAATTCCTAGGCAACAAGACAGAAAAAAGAAAAGAGAACCCTGTGATGAAGGCTAGGGTTTCAAAATACCCCCTCGGCAGCAGGATAGAAAAAAAAGGAACCCTTGACGATGAAGGCTAGGGTTTCCATTCCCAGAAAAAGAACCTAAGGCTCTGATACCATGTGGTAATTTGAGAGGAAAAATTGAAGGAAAAATTTTTATTATTGCATGACAATTATAACCGGTTTATATATAAGAGCCTTAGCCTTTAGAAACGGCAATCACTTCCCATAATCTGTGGGATATCATACTAAAAAATGAAACTAACCAAATCAACCTAATTTTGGAAAACTAACCAAATGAACCTAATTCTAGGGAAACTAACTATTATATTCAAACTTTCCTAATTTAGTCTATACACGTGTAAAACACATTCTTCCACAGAGACAATTGACCATCTTTGTCTTCAGTGTAAAGCAACCAGAGCATTATTTATGGCTGAAACTTTTGCACGAAGCAGGTTTTGAGTGGGTTTTCCCTACTCATTGCAAGACTTTGTTGATTGAGAAAATGCTGGGCTTCAAATCTAATAAGTTGGCTAAAGTTCTTTGGAAAAGTATAGTACTTCATTGATGTGGGTGATTTAGATAGAAAGAAATAACAGAATTTTTGAGGAAAAGATTTGGAGCTAAATGACACTTTCGAGGAAGCTAAATTTTAGGCTTGCTTTGGGCGTCAATAAACAAATCCTTTTTTTTTTTTTTTTTTTTTTTTTTTTTTAAAAAAAGGGGTTTTTTTTTTTAGACCATAAAATAAAGAACAGGGAGAAAGGAGGAAGAGTTTTCCTAAAGCAACTAGGTTCCGAGATTACAAAGGAAAATCAAATCAGGTTGAATCCACACTTCATGATTTCTGCCAAGGAGAGCAGTCTGTTACCCAGTATTACAATACACTCACACGGTATTGGCAGCAACTGGACTTATTTGAGACTCACTCATGGAAATGTCCAGAAGATGCAGCAACGTACAAGCAGATTGTGGAACAAAAAAGGCTGTTCAAGTTTTTCTCAAGACTTAACAAGGAGTTGGATGAGGTTTGAGGTTGAATTATGGGCACTAAACCACTGCCCAGTCTCAGGGAGGCTTTCTCAGAGGTTAGGCGTGAAGAAAGTAGAAAGAAAGTGATGATGGGGTCTAAGGAACAACCTGCCTCAACATTGGATGCATTAGCCCTTGCTGTCCGATCATTCAACAGTAGTGGTGGAGATCATCAGAAACGGGAAAGGCCTTGGTGTGATTACTGTAAGAAACCTGGCCATCACAAGGAGACTTGCTAGAAGCTCCATGGCAAACCAGCTGATTGGAAACCAAAGCCACGGTTTGACAGAGACAGCAAAGCACATGTGGCTTCCCACTCTGACTTTGCACCTGTTCCCGAGCCTAGCCCATTCAGTAAAGAGCAGATGGATGTACTGCAGAAACTGTTGAGTTAAGTGGGCAGTGGTAGCACTACTGGGACTGGTTTGGTTGCACAAACGGATTCACATACAGCCTTCCCTGCTAACAGAGGAGGAATGAGGCCATGGATAGTCGACACGGGTGCCTCTGATCACATGACAGGGGATGCCCTTCTCCAAAATTACAAGCCAAGTAGTGGTCACTTGTCCGTCCATATTGCTGATGGTTCAAATTCAAAAATTGCTGGGATATGTTCTATCAAACTCACTAAAGAGTTGTATCTTGACTTTGTCCTCCATGTTCCAAACTTGGATTGTAACCTTTTATCCATTAGCAAATTGGCTAGTGACCTTCAATGTGTTACTAAATTTTATCCAAACTTGTGTGTTTTTCAGGACTTGAAATCGGGAAAGATGATTGGCAGTGCTGAACTGTGCTCCGGGCTCTATCTCCTCTCATGTGGCCGATCCTCAAACCAAGTTTCTCAAGCAAGTTGTGTCCAGTCTCAGAGTCTGTTAGAGTCTTTTAATTCTGTGTCCAATTCTAATGTCAATAAAGATAGTGAAATTATATTGTTACACTATCGTCTTGGTCATCCTAGCTTTGTGTATCTTGCAAAATTGTTTCCCAAACTATTTATCAAAAAAATCCAGCATTTTTTTCATTGTGAAATTTGTCAGATTGCAAAGCATACTCGAACAATATATCCTCAAATTCCATGCAAACCTTCAACTGCGTTTTCTTTGATCCATAGTGATGTGTGGGGCCCCTCACGAATAAAAAATATTTATGGTACTCGATGGTTTGTGACATTCGTTGATGACCATACACGGGTAACTTGGGTTTTCCTTATGACAGAAAAATCAGAGGTTGGGCAAATTTTTCAATCCTTCAATCTTATGGTTCAAAATCAATTCAACTCTAGAATTCAGGTACTCAAGTCAGACAATGCTAGGGAATACTTCTCTAGTAGTCTCAATACCTACCTTCAGAACCACAGGATTATCCACATAAGTTCTTGTGTTGACACCCTTTAACAAAATGGGGTGGCTGAACGCAAGAATAGACATCTCTTAGAGGTTACATTCCAAATTATTTCTGGGGGGAAGCCATTCTTACAGCCACCTATTTGATTAATCGTATGCCATCCAGAGTCCTTACTTTCCAATCTCCACGTCAGCTCCTTCTGACAAATTTTCCTCACAGTCGTGCAACTTCATTTGATTTACCACTCAAGGTATTTGGTTGCACGGCATTCGTTCATGTCTATCCTCAAAACCGTAGCAAATTTGATCCTAGAGCCAATAAGGGCATTTTTCTAGGGTACTCTCCAACTCAAAAAGGGTACAAATGTTATTCTCCAACCAACAAAAGATTTTACACCACCATGGACGTCTCTTTCTTTGAACATGTGTTCTTCTATCCCAAATCTTATGTTCAGGGGGAGAGTATGAAGGAACATCAAGTTTGGGAGTCCCTTCTTGAGTCTGTACCCTTTGCCCACTCAGAGTCACCAAGTTCTTCTCAATTTGTACCCACTGACCATACACAAGACTTGTCCACACCCATGCCTGGTCAATCATCAGTCCAGCCCACAAATTCTTCTTCTCCCGTGCCTGCTCAAACTGTGGTTCCACAACTTGCTAATGAGAATCTTCAAGTCTACATAAGGAGGAAGAAAAGACAGGAGCTAGAGCACGGATCACAGCCAGCATGTGGCCAAGATATTGACTCAATTTCAAGTCCACCTGAAGAAAACATAGGTACGGATAGGGCTGGAGATGTGTCAAGTCCTAGCATTGATAACTCCACCATGCCGAT
Organism: Morus notabilis; assembly: GCF_000414095.1. Classification (NCBI taxonomy): domain Eukaryota; kingdom Viridiplantae; phylum Streptophyta; class Magnoliopsida; order Rosales; family Moraceae; genus Morus; species Morus notabilis. The sequence goes on from NW_010362470.1 coordinate 44,850, forward strand.
TGCATTAAGGAAGGGTGTTAGGAGATGTACAGGTCATCCAATTGGGAATTATGTTACTTATGAAGGGCTATCATCAACTTATAGAGCATTTGCTACTTCTCTTGATGATATTCAGGTTGTCAAGACAATATAAGAAGCATTACAAAATTCAGAGTGGAAGAAGGCAGTACAAGATGAGATTGATGCACTTGAGAAGAATGGAACATGGACTATTACTGATTTGCCAGCTGGAAAAAGGCAAGTGGGGTGCAAGTGGATTTTCATTATAAAGTACAAAGCAGATGGATCAGTTGAGAGATTCAAGGCGCGGTTGGTAGCTAGAGGATTTACACAATCCTATGGGATAGACTATCAAGAAACACTGCTCCTGTCGCAAAGCTTAACACTATCAAAATTCTTCTCTCATTGGCTGTCAACCAAGATTGGTGCTTGCAACAACTGGACATTAAAAATGCTTTTCTAAATGGTGACCTTGAAGAGGAAGTCTACATGGAAATTCCCCCTGGTTTCGAAGGAAGTATGGAAAAGAATCAGGTTTGCAAACTCAAGAAGTCCTTGTACAGCCTTAAACAATCTCCCCGAGCCTGGTTTGACAGATTTACAAAGGCTGTTTTGAAGCTTGGCTACATACAGGGTCAGGCTGATCATACTCTGTTTGTCAAGAAATCTCACACTGGAAAAATTGTTATATTGATAGTCTATGTCGATGATATTATTCTATCTGGGAATGATGTGGAGGAATTACAGAATTTGAAGAAGTATTTGTCAGAAGAATTTGAAGTTAAAGATCTTGGAAATCTTAAATATTTCCTTGGAATGGAAGTGGCTAGATCAAGGAAGGGCATTGTTGTTTCTCAAAGGAAATATATTCTAGACCTTCTTAAGGAGACTGGTATGCTTGGATGCAAACCAGTTGATACTCCTATGGACAGCCAGAAGAAACTTGGTACCGAGAAAGAAAGTGCACCTATAGACAGGGGGAGATATCAGCGACTTGTTGGGCGCCTGATTTATCTTTCACACACTCGGCCAGATATTGACTTTGCAGTGAGTGTTGTAAGTCAATTCATGCACAGTCCTACAGAGGAACACATGGAAGCAGTCTACAGGATTCTTAGATATTTGAAGATGACACCAGGGAAAGGCCTATTCTTTAGAAAGACAGAGAATCGTGACACTGAAGTGTACTCAGATGCTGATTGGGCAGGAAACATCATTGACTGACGGTCAACTTCTGGGTACTGTTCTTTTGTCTGGGGTAATCTTGTTACCTGGAAGAGCAAGAAGCAATCAGTGGTAGCCAGGAGTAGTGCAGAAGTTGAGTACAGGGCACTAGAACAAGGAATTTGTGAAGGGATTTGGATAAAAAGGGTTCTTAGTGAACTGGGACTAATGAGTTCATCTCCTATTTTGATGATGTGTGATAATTAGGCAGTTATCAGCATAGCAAAGAATCCCGTGCATCATGACAGGACTAAGCACGTTGAAATTGACAGACACTTCATTACAGAGAAGGCGACTAGTGAAACTGTTACGTTGAACTACATTCCTACCAGGCAACAAACGGTAGACATCCTCACCAAAGCTCTACCTCGACCTAACTTTGAAGACTTAATTTGCAAGCTGGGATTATATGATATATACTCTCCAGCTTGAAGGGGAGTGTTGAATATTCAGAAGTCAAAGTTAAGAAATTTATTTTAGGAAAGTATTTTAGGAATAAAGGAGAGATCAGTTGTAATCCTCTCTCATGATTCTGTTTCCTGATTTTTAGGAAATAATTAGGTTAGTTATTTCCTTTGTTAGACGTTTTGTATATATATTTGGATGTATTACCGATATTATTCAATGAAAGAATTCTGAAATTCTTCAAGAAAGATTAGAATTAGTCAACTACTAGAAATCAAGAAAGAAACCAGTATAGGCTAATTTAGTTAGTTTCCTTTTCTGTTCCTTATTGTAATCCTATTTAAATGTATACTCTGTAAAGGTTGAATAACATATTTTTTCAATTCTTCTCATTACCTACGTTTATAGAGTTTAACTCGAAGCTTGGAGAAGTTAAAGGAGTTCCTGTAGACATCGGTCGATACCAACGTTTGGTAGGGAAGTTAATTTATCTGACTCATACTCGACCAGATATTTCTTTTGCAGTCAGTATGGTGAGTCAATTCATGCATTCTCCCTAGGAAGAACACTTGGAAGCAGTCTATAGAATTATAAGATACTTGAAGGGGACTCTAGGAAAAGGATTACTGTTTAAGAAAAGCGATCAACGAAAGATTGAAGTCTACACTGATGCAGACTGGGCAGGATCTGTGACGGACAGGAGATCTACATCAGGTTATTGTACTTTTTATGGGGAAGCTTAGTGACATGGAGGAGTAAGAAGAAAGTGTTATGGCTAGAAGTAGTGCTGAAGCCGATTATAGGGGGATGGCCCTAGGAATTTGTGAGATTCTTTGGCTGAAGAGAATCCTAGAAGAACTGAACTACCCGGTGGAGCTACCAATGAAGCTATTTTGTGATAATAAGGCAGCAATTAGTATTGCGAATAATCCAGTACAACATGATCGAACGAAGCACGTGGAGATTGATAGACACTTTATTAAGGAGAAACTAGAAAACGGAGTTATCTGCATACCTTTCCTGCCTACAACTAAGCAAATTGCCGATGTCTTCACCAAAAGTCTACTTAGACAAAATTTTGAGTTCTTTGTAAGCAAGTTGGGCATGATAAACATCTATGCACCAACTTTTAGGGGGGGGGTCGGTAAATTAGGAATGTATAGCTGCCCTAATTCTATCCAAATATAGAGGAATGATGAGGATTGATAGCTAATGTCAAGGGATTAGAATATTAGGCAGTTTCCATTTATTTTGATTTGTTTACTTATTTGTTTTACTTTCCTTATTTTGCTATTCTCTGGCTCATCTATATAAGGAGGCCGGTTTATGTAAGAATTAGAAGAGAAATAAAAGTGCTCAATTCTCTCCTAAAATACCTTAATGGTATCAGAGCCACGGCTCTAAAAATTATTCTGCCCTAGATGAATTACAAGCGGGTGATGACTGGTTCAAGTGGTGCTGCGGCTGAAGATGCACAGTCACAGAACACAGTTCCGGTGACCAGTGGAAGAGGTACAGCCAGCAGCGGAGGAACAACCAGCAGTGGTGAAAATTTTTTGGGTTCGAATATACCTTTCCAACTAACAAACCATAGGCTGAATGGTCAAAACTATATGGAATGGGCTCAATCTGTGAAATTGGCGATTGATGGCGGAGGGAAGCTTGGCCATTTGACTGGAGACACAACCATGCCGGCTGCAGGAGATCCGATGATGGCGTCATGGAGGTCAGAAAACTCTTTAGTCACTGCGTGGTTAATCAATTCAATGGAGCCAGCCATTGGAAAACCACACATGTTTTTGCCGACAACCAAAAATGTGTGGGATGCAGTTCGTGAGATGTATTCCGACATCGAAAATTCTTCTCAAATTTTTGAACTGAAAACAAACAAGGGGACCAGAATGTTACTATGTTTTATAATGAACTTGTATCCTTGTGGCAGGAATTGGATCTTTGCTATGAAGATGATTGGGAGTGTCCTAATGATAGTATCCGACACAAAAAAGGGAAGAAAACGATCGTGTTTATGTTTTCTTGGCAGGTTTGAATAAAGAACTTGACGAAGTTAGAGGCCGATTATTGGGAAGAAAACCACTGCCCTCTATCTGTGCAGTTTTCTCTGAAGTTAGGAGAGGAGATGAGGCGGAAGGTGATGATTGAGAAACCCGAACCAGAGGAAGAAAAATCAGCACTCCTGTCTTGAGAAGTTGAGGCTGATGAGACAAGAAGAATGGCAAAACAAGGCCTTGGTGTGATCACTGTAAGCGGCCATGGCACACTTGAGAGACGTGTTGGAAAATTCTTGGAAAGCCCAACACGTGAATATTAAAGCCCGAGATATATTAAAGACCCAACACAGGATGACAATTTTAAATGGGGATAAAGAGTGCAATTGCGGGGGTTTGAACTCAGGACCTCCCGCTCTGATACCATGTTAGTTTACCAATCCATCCCAAAAGCTTAAGCTGTTAGGAGGTGGGCCAACAATAGTTTTATACTTTAACAATATGTATATATGTATAGTATATTATTGTGAGAATGACGTATACAAAATTAATTTTAAAATATATATAACACTAAAAAATAGTCCAATGTCACAAATTCATTGCCACTTGATACAAATGAAGATCAAACTAACTCATAGAGGATTAGCATTAGGATTTTATATCTAAACCCTTAAAAAAATAAAATATATAAAAAGTATGTCATAATTTTATTTATATTTAATATGTATTTATTTACACAGTGAGGATCGATATAGGTTTGACTTTTTTTTACACAATCCATAACTGATTTGCATTTAGTCGGTTTTTACAAAATGCCAACCAATGCGACCCATAATTAATTAATTATCTGGACTTTACAGATTGGATTGGATTTGTTTTATGGGTTACTTGCAAGTTTTAAACACCCCTAGGCTAGTATGTATCTCAGGCATCCTAAAATATTGGCTTCATAGAGACAAAATAGCAAAATTTCATGTCATAGGTGTCGGTAAATTAGGAATGTATAGCTGCCCTAATTCTATCTAGATATAGAGGAATGACGAGGATTGATAGCTAATGTCAAGGGATTAGAATATTAGGTAGTTTCCATTTATTTTTATTTGTTTACTTATTTGTTTTACTTTCTTTATTTTGCTATTCTCTGGCTCATCTATATAAGGAGGCCGGTTTATGTAAGAATTAGAAGAGAAATAAAAGTGCTCAATTCTCTCCTAAAATACCTTCACGGTATCAGAGCCACGGCTCTAAAAATTATTCTGCCCTAGATGAATTACAAGCGGGTGATGACTGGTTGAAGTGGTGCTGCGGCTGAAGATGCACAGTCACAGAACACAGTTCCAGTGACCAGTGGAAGAGGTACAGCCAGCAGCGGAGGAACAACCAGCAGTGGTGAAAATTTTTTGGGTTCGAATATACCTTTCCAACTAACAAACCATAGGCTGAATGGTCAAAACTATATGGAATGGGCTCAATCTGTGAAATTGGCGATTGATGGCAGAGGGAAGCTTGGCCATTTGACTGGAGAAACAACCATGCCGGCTGCAGGAGATCCGATGATGGCGTCATGGAGGTCAGAAAACTCTCTAGTCACTGCGTTGTTAATCAATTCAATGGAGCCAGCCATTGGAAAACCACACATGTTTTTGCCGACAACCAAAGATGTGTGGGATGCAGTTCGTGAGATGTATTCTAACATCAAAAATTCTTCTCAAATTTTTGAATTGAAAACAAAGTTGTGGAAAGCCAAACAAGGGGACCGGAATGTTACTATGTTTTATAATGAACTTGTATCCTTGTGGCAGGAATTGGATCTTTGCTATGAAGATGATTGGGAGTGTCTTAATGATAGTATCCGACACAAAAAAGGGAAGAAAACGATCGTGTTTATGTTTTCTTGGCAGGTTTGAATAAAAAACTTGACGAAGTTAGAGGCCGATTATTGGGAAGAAAATCACTGCCCTCTATCTGTGCAGTTTTCTCTGAAGTTAGGAGAGAAGAGATGAGGCGGAAGGTGACGATTGAGAAACCCGAACCAGAGGAAGAAAAATCAGCACTCCTGTCCTGAGAAGTTGAGGCTGATGGAGACAAGAAGAATGGCAAAACAAGGCCTTGGTGTGATCACTGTAAGCGGCCATGGCACACTCGAGAGACGTGTTGGAAAATTCTTGGAAAGCCCAACACGTGAATATTAAAGCCCGAGATATATTAAAGACCCAACACAGGATGACAATTTTAAATGGGGATAAAGAGTGCAATTGCGGGGGTTTGAACTCAGGACCTCCCGCTCTGATACCATGTTAGTTTACCAATCCATCCCAAAAGCTTAAGCTGTTAGGAGGTGGGCCAACAATAGTTTTATACTTTAACAATATGTATATATGTATAGTATATTATTGTGAGAATGACGTATACAAAATTAATTTTAAAATATATATAACACTCAAAACTAGTCCAATGTCACAAATTCATTGCCACTTGATACAAATGAAGATCAAACTAACTCATAGAGGATTAGCATTAGGATTTTATATCTAAACCCTTAAAAAAATAAAATATATAAAAAGTATGTCTTAATTTTATTTATATTTAATATGTATTTATTTACACAGTGAGGATCGATATGGATTTGACTTTTTTTACGCAATCCATAACTGATTTGCATTTAGTCGGTTTTTACAAAATGCCAACCAATGCGACCCATAATTAATTAATTATCTGGACTTTACAGATTGGATTGGATTTGTTTTATAGGTTACTTGCAAGTTTTAAACACCCCTAGGCTAGTATGTATCTCAGGCATCCTAAAATATTGGCTTCATAGAGACAAAGTAGCAAAATTTCATGTCATAGGGGCTTCATGCTTTTTATTTTTGATTTCCGATATTCATGCTATAATTGATTTGACAATGTAGTATTTTTGTTCAGGCTCTAATTTTTATTTTTCTTTCATTACTGTTCTAGTAGTGCGGATACCTTATCCTCCCCTCTTGTATTAGTCTTTACTGATCATTATCACTAAAATTCTTTTTTCTTATCAAAAAATGTTATAATTGATTTGACAATGTATTTTAGTGTTCAGATCATTGTTAAAGTCACTAATTCTTTTTAAGCAGTTAGTTGAGAAAATGATATATTAATTATTTATGTTTTCTGACTGTTTTTCTAATAAGGCTTCCCCTTGCCTTTTCAGGGTAAATCCAAATACGAAATGTATAATTTTTGTTAACAGGATCATCACAGCAAGAGCCTTGTCATACATACTGCAAAGCCTCGAATTTCTGGCATTTTGGAATTGTGATTTTCTTATAGGAATAAACTCTGGATTGAGGAATGTGTCACGACAGACCATGAAAATCATTCTCGAGAAGTTCTTTGAGCAATTTCAAGACAAAGAAAAACAATAGGAGCGAATATTGTCTTTTGTTATTGTCGAATATTTAGTTCCTCAAAGTTAGGAGTTAGTTTTCTACTTTTGTAAATATTAGGAAATCAGGAAACCTATAGGAGCGGGATTCTGTAATTAGTTTTATTCTGATTTAGTGTTGCTGATTTTTAGGAGGTAGTTGCTATATTTAGTTGAATAGAGGCTGTATATATACTATGTACTTATTTCCAATCATAATAAGAAAAAGAAGAGATTATTTCCTTCAAAGTCTTCATGGTATCAGAGCAGGGAACTCTGAAAAACCCTAGCCGTCATCTTTTTCCCTTTCTGGCAATCTCAGGTTTCTGAAAAAAACCCTAGCCGTCACTCTTTCTTTTCCCGGGAATCTCAGGTTTCTTCCCTCATGGCAGAAACTGGAATGGCGAATGAAACAGCCAGTTCCATCTCTGAAACCTCTTCTCTTTCCAACCCAAATCCGATCTAGTCTAGTTTTGGAAAAACTGGATCATTTGAAAACCTCTCTCTCCTTATCACAAATCATAAACTCAATGGACAAAACTACCTTCAGTGGTCTCAATCAGTCCGGATGTTCATCTGTGGCAGAGGAAAAGAAGATTACTTGACTGGAGAAGTCCCAGTTCCTAGAAAAACAGATCCGACCTACAAGAAGTGGAAGGCCGAGAATCATCAGATCATGGCATGGCTCATCAATTCAATGAATGTGGATATTGGTGAGAACTTTCTTCTATATGAAACGGCTCAAGAAATATGGGAGGCAGTGAGAGAAACTTACTCCAGTTCTGAAAATATGTTAGAACTATTCGCGGTGGAAACAGCTCTTCATGATCTTCGTCAAGGAGAATTACCGGTAACTCAATACTTTAATGTACTAACCCGTCATTGGCAGGAGTTAGATATGTTTGAGTTTTATGAGTGGAAATGTCCGGAGGACAGCATACTATATCGAAAGATAGTTGAGCAGAAAAGGATATTTAAATTTCTGTTGGGGCTGAATAAGAGTTTAGATGATGTTAGAGGCAAAATAATGGGAACAAGACCTCTCCCAAGCCTTCGAGACGTTTTCAGAAGTTCGCCGAGAAGAAAGTAAGGAAGAAGGTAATGATGGGTAACCAGCTACCACCGCCAAACCCAGAGGGATATGCTTTTGCTGCTCGTAACTCACGGTCTCCAGCAGCCATAGACAATCGCCAGCCAAGGAAAGGGCGTCCTTGGTGTGACCACTGCTCGAAAACTGGTCATACAAGGGAGACATGTTGGAAGTTATATGGCAAACCAGCGGATTGGAAGCCAAACAGATTCGCCTAAGATAGCCGGGCAAACTCAGCCAGTATTACTGAGGAACAGCGGTGCACAACCGAGTCCAGCCCCTTCACCAAGGAACAGCTAGATATGCTACAAACGCTGCTGAATAACACCCTAACTCAGCACACTACTGCTGCACCAGCCATTAGCTTACATGCTAAGACAGGTAAATTACACTCAGCACAGTGGATTATTGACTCAGGAGCATCAGATCATATGACGAGATGAGACGATGTTCTGTGACTATCAACCGTGTCACTCTAATCTCACGGTGAAGATTGCTGATGGCACTTTATCTAAAGTGGCTGGGACTGGATCAATTCAAATAACACCTGGAATCATTCTAAAATCTGTGCTTTACGTTCCTAATCTTGATTGCAATTTGATTTCCATCAGTAAGTTGACTCGTGATAGTCACTGCTTAACCATTTTTTCCTCTAATGTGTGTTTTTCAGGAGTTGGGTTCGAAGAGGAAGATTGGTAGTGATGAGATGTGCTCTGGACTATACTTTTTCAAGCCTTGCAAACCCGGACAGGCCTTAGTTGCTGCTTCTACAAGTCTATCTACTAGTCAGTCTATTATGAGTCAATTTAATTCTAGTTCTAGTGTCAATAAAGATAGTCTCTGGACTATACTTTTTCAAGCCTTGCAAACCCGGACAGGCCTTGTTGCTGCTTCTACAAGTTTATCTAGTAGTTAGTCTATTATGAGTCAATTTAATTCTAGTTCTAGTGTCAATAAAGATAGTGAGATCATGATGTGGCACTATCGGTTAGGACATCCTAATTTTTTGTACCTTGGGAAGTTATTTCCTCATTTGTTCATCAATAAAAATCCAAAATCTTTCAAATTTGCAAAACATACCCGATCTGTTTATCCAAGGGTTCCCTACCAACCATCAAAACCTTTTGCCCTTATTCACAGTGATATTTGGGGACCTTCAAGAGTTAAAAACATTAATGGAGCACGGTGGTTTGTGATTTTTGTTGACGATCAGACAAGACTTACGCGGGTATTCCTTATGAAAGAAAAATCTAAAGTTCAAAGAATTTTTCAAGCATTCAATTCAATGGTTCAAACTCAATTTGGTACCAAAATCCAAATCCTAAAGTCTGACAATGCTAGGGAATATTTCTCTAAACAAGGGATAGTCCAAGTAAGTTCATGTGTCAATACCCCACAACAAAATGGTGTAGCGGAGGGAAAAAATAGGCAGTTATTAGAAGTGGCCCGCTCGATTATGTTTTCCACCACCGTACCAAAATACCTATGGGGGGAAGCCATTCTTACTTCGGCATATCTCATCAACAGATTACCATCTAGAGTCCTTTAGTTTCAAACACCTCGACAAGTCCTTATTAATTTATTCCCTCATGCCCGGTTTCTGTCTTCCAATCTGCCCCTAAGGGTGTTTGGATGCTCGGCATTTGTCCATGTCTATCCACAAAGTAGAAGCAAGCTTGATCCACGGTCCACAAAGTGTCTTCATTGGTTACTCCACAAATAAAAAGGGGTACAAATGTTACTGTCCTACTACTCGGAGGGTGTTTGACACCATGGATGTCACATTTCTTGAAAATAACCCTTATTTTTCCAAGACTGAAATTCAGGGGGAGACTACAACAGAATTTCAGCCTTGGAGTTGGGATTCCCTACTTGTTCCGAGTCTTCAGCCACCACCAAACTCTGAATCTATTCCGAGTTAGTCCATCCTTCACCCTCATTCTTTGAGTCCAGCCAGTGAGTCGATTCCTCCTCATTCTTTGAGTCCAGCCAGTGAGTCAGTTCCTCCTGCTTCTGACCTGCCATCTTCATCCGTGCCTCAGCCTCAAGCAGCAACTTAGGAATTGCTGGTTTTTTCAAGAAAGCGGAGGCAAGCTCAGGGAAGGTTGAACCCATAGCACATCTCATGCCTATCCAAGATTCTAAAGCGGATCCAACAACTGCATAACTCATACAGGAGGAAAGAAGGATCAAGAGCAAGGGGAGATTCAAATAGAAGGAGACTTAGAGCTGCCTATTGCCCTAAGAAAAGGTACTCGGACATGCACTCAACATCCGATTAAAGATTATCTCTCCTATGCAAAACTTTCAGGGACTTACCGAGCATTCCTCTCAAGAGTGGACGAAGTCCAAACTCCATCTAATATTCAAGAGGCTCTCAATTATCAAGGTTGGAAACAAGCAGTTCAAGAGGAGATTAGTGCATTGCAAAAAATGGTACATGGATTATTATGGAACTTCCACCAGTAAGCTGCAAATGGGTATTCAAGGTGAAGCACAAGGCAGATGGAAGTATTGAGAGGCTTAAGGCGCGGCTGGTTGCAAGGGGTTTCACACAATCCTATGGAATTGACTATCAAGAGACGTTCGCTCCGGTTGCGAAACTTAATACTATCCGGATACTCCTATCCTTGGCTACAAATTTAGATTGGTCACTCCACCAACTGGACATCAAGAATGCATTCTTAAACGGGAATCTGGAAGAAGTCTACACGGAGATTCCATCCGGAATTCAAACAAGTTATGGCAGTAGAAAGGTGTGTAAACTGTTGAAGTCTCTTTATGGGCTGAAGCAATCTCCTAGAGCATGGTTTGGTCGGTTCTCAAAGTCAGTAAAAGGACACGGCTTTATCCAGTGTCAAGCTGATCACACATTGTTTGTGAAGCGTTCCTCTGTGGACAAGTTGGCCATTCTTATTGTCTACGTCGACGACATCATTCTAACTGGGAATGATGTGGAAGAAATAGCACGGATCAAACAGGCATTGGTTGAAGAATTTGAAGTCAAAGATCTTGGTCCTCTTCGGTATTTCCGAGGAATGGAAGTGGCTCGATCAAAAGAAGGTATATGTGTTTCACAACGTAAATACACCTTAAACTTACTAAAGGAAACTGGTATGCTTGGCTGTAGGCTAGCTAGCACTCCAATGGACTCCAAGAAAAAGCTCGGGCGTGAAGGAGTTCCTGTAGATAAAGGGAGATACCAACGTCTGGTAGGGAAACTCATTTACCTTTCCCATACTCGGCCAGACATTGGGTTTGCAGTAAGCACAGTTAGTCAGTTCATGAACAATCCGATGGAAGAACACATGGAAGCAGTACACCAAATCCTCAGGTACCTAAAGAGGACTCGTGGAAAGGGGTTATTGTTTAGGAAAACTGACTATCGAGATGTAATCCTATACTCAGATGCAGACTGGGCAGGAAGTCAGATAGATAGCAGATCAACTACAGGCTATTGCTCCTTTGTATGGGGAAACCTCATGACATGGCGAAGTAAAAAACAGTCTATTGTCTCCAGGAGTAGTGCCGAATTAGAACTAAGGGCACCTGCAATCACGATTTGTGAAGGAATATGGATCAGGCGAGTAATGGCAGAACTGGGTATGGAGTTTGGAAAGACTGTCAAGCTCAAGTGTGACAACCAAGCAGCCATCAGTATTGCAAAGGATCCAGTCTATCATGATCGAACCAAGCATGTTACGATTGATAGACATTTCATTACAGAGAAGATAGAAAACTCTGAAGTGCAAGTAATATACACTCCAACTCAGGAGCAAATATTCTCACGAAGGCCCTTCAAGGACCTAACTTTGAGAGATTGTGTAGCAAGTTGGGCATGTACAACATGTACAACCCAACTTGAGGGGGAGTGTTGAATATTTAGTTCCTCAAAGTTAGGAGTTAGTTTTCTACTTTTGTAAATATTAGGAAATCAGGAAACCTATAGGAGCGGGATTTTGTAATTAGTTTTATTCTGATTTAGTGCTGCTGATTTTTAGGAGGTAGTTGCTATATTTAGTTGAGTAGAGGCTGTATATATACTATGTACTTATTTCCAATCATAATAAGAAAAAGAAGAGATTATTTCCTTCAAAGTCTTCAGTTATCATACTTAATTATTTCAATCACTCTGAGAGATTTGAATACTATTTGACCATATTTTCAATGGATAAAGATAAAGAGCGTCAATGGTGTGGTAGTCTCTTATGTGCTTCACCCACCCATCCATTTTTAGTAGCGTCTGGGATCATTGGTGCCAAGTAGCATTGCTCATGTTCAAACTTCTATGTGTTCTTGCAGGTATTTTGACCCCAAACCAAAATTCTTTTTTGTTGAGATTTCCGAATCAATTAGGGAAGATTTCTAGGAATTATCCCTGATATTTTGTGTATAAATTAGGAGGAGAATCCGGTATTCTTACCAGATCTTTATTTTTAAACTTTCCTAGTTTAGTGGGTTTGTTTCCTTATTTAGTTACAACCTAAGAATAGTCAAAGCTTTACTATTTGTATATATATGTGTGTCGGCTGATTCAAGGAATAAGAATTGATATTCATTCTTCCTAAAAACCTTCATGGTATCAGAGCCCTAGGCTCTCTCTGGAAATTAGTTTCCCTCAGCCCTGCCGCCTCTCACAGTCACTCTCACAGCAGGCCTCTTCTTTTCCAGTCAACTGGCCTTATTCTCTTATTCTGTTCCCTCATTCTCATGATTAGGGATCGATCCATTCCTCTTTTTTTTTTTTTTTTTTCTCCAGACTTCGTTGTTTTTTTTTTTGTTTTCCCCCGAATGACTAAATACGGCATGGCAACAGAGAAGTCTACCTCAACCTTGGTAGATAGTTCAACCACCGAAGTTTCATCCACAACCAATTCCCATGGAGGACCAGAAAACACATCAATTCTCATTATCGGACACAAACTCAATGGCCACAATTACCTACAATGGTCACAATCAGTGATGATGTTTATTTGTGGTAAAGGCAAAGATGAATATCTCACGGGTGAGATTACAATTCCAGAGAAAAGGGATCCTAAATACAGAACATGGAGGACAAAAAACCACATGATCATGTCATGGTTGATTAATTCTATGAATAACGAAATAGGAGAAAATTCTCCTATACGGGACTGCAAAGGAGATATGGGATGCAGTGCGGGAAACCTACTCTAGCTCGGAAAACATCTCGGAATTGTTTGAGAGTGAAGCTGCACTTCATGATCTACGTCAAGGAGACCTCACGGTAACACAATACTACAACACTCTCACTCGTCATTGGTTGCATCTCGATATGTTTGAAGTCCATCTGTGGAAGTGTAGTGAAGATACAAAGTTGTACCGGGAGATAGTGGAGCAGAAAAGGACCTTCAAATTTCTTCTCGGCCTCAACAAGAATCTGGACGAGGTCAAAGGAAGAATAATGGGTACAAAGCCTTTTCCAAGTATAAGGGAGGCTTTTTCAGTGGTTTGTCGGGAGGAAAGCAGGAAGAAGCTGATGATGGGCTCTCAAAATTCCGCTCCAACTCTTGAAGGATCTGCCTTGGCTACTAGAGGACCACAAAATAGTGTTACTGACAACAGGCAAAGAAAAGGAAGACCTTGGTGTGATCACTGTCGCAAAACAGGACAGATCAGGGAGACTTGCTGGAAGATTCACGGGAAACCATCTGATTGGAAGCCTTCTCGACCAAACAATGATCGGGAAGGCAGAATCAATATTGCTGCCACTACTGGTGACAAGGAAAACTGCACCACTTCTGCTTCACAGGCTGAAAACAGTCCATTCACAAAGGAACAACTTGAGGTACTCAAGAAGCTGCTTAGCCAGAATGTCATGACTCAAACAAACAATAAAAACCTGGGTTGTAGTATGCTAGCACATAAAGGTAATCTTTCAAATGCCTTTGCGGTTAATAAATGTCATACAAATCCTTGGATTGTTGACTCAGGAGCCTCGGATCATATGACGGGAGATGCCTCTATATTTCAAGAGTATAGTCCAAACCTTGAGAACCATACAGTCCGCATAGCAAATGGTTCTTCATCCAGAGTTAAGGGAACAAGAGTAGTGAAAGTCACTAAGGATATAACCCTTCATTCGGTTCTTCATGTTCCTAATTTGGACTGCAATTTAATTTCAGTGAGTAAATTAACTCGTGATCTTAATTGTGTGACTAAATTTTTTCCAAACCTTTGTGAATTTCAGGAATTGAATTCGGGGAAGACGATTGGCAGTGCTGAGGAGTGTTTTGGGTTCTATCTCCTTAAGGATAATATTTCTTCAAGAAGGCAATCTCAGAATAAAAATGGTGGATCATTCAAGAGTCAGTCTTGTTTAAACACTTGTGTCAATAAGGATAGTGAAATTATGTTATGGCACTATCGTCTTGGTCATCCCAATTTCATATATCTCAGAAATTTGTATCCATCATTGTTTATCAATAAAAGTTCAAAGTTTTTCAATTGTGAAGTTTGCCAACTTGCTAAACACACTCGTAGTAGCTATCCTAACTCTTCATACAAACCTTCTCGCCCCTTTGCCTTAATTCATAGTGATGTATGGGGCCTCTCAAGAGTAAAAAATATCACTGGAATTAGGTGGTTTGTGTCTTTTGTTGATGATCATACTTGCTTAACATGGGTATTCCTTATGAAAGAAAAGCCTGAAGTTGGACAAATTTTCTAGAATTTTAATTCTATGATACAAACACAATTTCAAACCAAGATTCAAATCCTTAAAAATGACAATGCCAAAGAATACTTTGAATCAATTCTTGGAACCTATCTCATGAGTCAAGGGATTGTCCACTTAAGTTCTTGTGTTGATACCCCCCAGCAAAATGGGGTTGCCGAGAGGAAGAACAGGCACCTATTAGAGGTGGCTCGGTCACTCATGTTCACCACTCACGTTCTAAAATATTTCTGGGGAGAAGCCATACTCACAGCCACATACCTCATAAATCGGATGCCCTCCAAAATCCTTAAGTTCCAAACTCCGGGCAATGTTGTGCTTCAACATTTCCCACACACCAAATTCATCTCATCATTAGCTCCAAAGATATTTGGATGCTCTTCCTTTGTTCATATACACTCTCACATCGTGGGAAATTAGACCCTAAATCCATAAAATGTGTCTTTCTCGGGTACTCCTCATATCAAAAAGGGTACAAGTGTTACTCTCCCACAACCAAAAGGTTCTACAAATCAATGGATGTAACCTTTTTTGAACACCAATCATTCTTTTCCAAGCCTGTAATTCAGGGGGAGAACATGAGAATTTTAGCTTTGGGATCTTGAATTTCAGCCCTCTCCATCTCTGTCCATACCAGGTCCTACTCCTCAAACAGATTCTACCAATCAATTCGAGAGTCATACTCCTACACTGAGTCCACCGAGTCTATCCCATATCCAAGACAGTCCCAGTCCAAATCGTTCTAGTCCACCTCTTCAGCTTCAACAAAACGATGAAAAGAATAAAGAGGTAATTGTTTACTCCAGGAGGAAGAAGTCTGGAAAGGAGATAGAGCACACAATGCCTCTCATACTAGACCATGAAGCTGATCCGGATTCAATGCCTACACAAGTTCACTCGGGTAAGGATAATTTAGATGTTCCAATTGCCTTGAGGAAAGGTGTTAGAACTTGCACGAATCATCCTATTAGCCTTTGTCTCATATGTGAAACTATCACCATCATATAAGGCCTTCGTGTCTACTCTTGATAGTATGCAGGTTCCCAACTCTATTCTGGAGGCTCTCAAACCCTCAGAATGGAGGAAGGCAGTTAATGATGAAATCCAAGCTTTGGAGAAAAATAACACATGGGTGTTGACAGATCTTCCCCCAGATAAGAAGACCGTCGGATGTAAGTGGATTTTTACTATCAAACACAAGGCTGATGGTAGTATTGAGAGACTAAAAGCTCGACTAGTCGCTAAAGGGTTCACTCAGTCTTATGGAATAGATTACCAGGAAACTTTTGCTCCGGTGGCCAAACTAAACACTATCAGAGTCCTTCTTTCACTTGCAGCAAACAAGGGGTGCGTTTGGAATTGGTTTCAAAACGTTTTTGTTTTCTGTACGAAAATGGAAATGAAAACGTTTTCATTTTCATTTTTAAATTATTTCTGAAAATGCGTTTGGTAGTTTTATTTAGAGATTGATTTTAGTTTTAAAAAAAACTGAAACTGCATTTGGTGGTTTCATTTTTGAAAACATGTAATAGTATTTAATATATTGTAAAGTATACACACACACACACACGCAGGGGCTGATATAGCCCCAATGGAGGCCTCCCATTGGGGCTGATTCAGCCCCTGGGAGGCCCCCATTGGGGCTGATAATCAGCCCCCATTGGGGCTGATGGGGGCTGATAATCAGCCCCCATTGGGGCTGATGGGGGCTGATAATCAGCCCCCATCAGCCCTGATGGGGGCTGACATCAGCCCCCATTGGGGCTGATGGGGTTGATAATCAGCCCCCATCAGGGCTGATTATCGGCCCCCATCAGGGCTGATTATCGGCCCCCATCAGGGCTGATGGGGGCTGATTATCAGCCCCCATTGGGGCTGATGGGGGCTAATTATCGGCCCTCATTGGGGTTGATAATCAGCACTCATCAGGGCTGATAATCAGCTCCCATCAGGGCTGATAATCTGCCCTCATTGGGCTGATAATCAGCCCCCATCAGGGCTGATTATTAGCCCTCATTGGGGCTGATAATCAGCCCCCATTAGGGCTGATAATTTGCCCCCATTGGGGCTGATGGGGGCTGATTTTCAGCCCCCATTAGGGGCTGATTTTCAGCCCCCATTAGGGCTGATTATCAGCCTCCATTGGGGGCCTCCCAGGCCAGCCCCAATGGGAGGCCCCCAGGGACTGATTCAGCCCTAACGGGAGGCCTCCCAGGGGCTGATACAGCCCCAATGGGAGGCCCCCAGGGGCTGATACAGCCCCAACGGGGGCCTCCAGGGGAAAAAAATGACCAAATCAGATCAAGCATAGCAAAATTAGAAACAAAACAACACCAAATCAAACGGAAACCTAGCAACCAATTTGGTTGAATATAGCAAATCAAACGGCGAGATGAGAACGGGGCCAAAACGGAAAAAAAAAAAAAAAATCAGAAAGAAATGCTCAACCAAATCGAACGGAAAACCATCAAACACCATCAAACATTTTTTGCTAGGGGCATACCTCGGTGAGAAAACGGCGAGATGAGAACGGGGCAGATCGGGCAACAAGAGACCGAAGGAGCTCAGGCGAACGGAGGAGCTCAGGTGAGAAGCAAACGGCGCAAGTCAGGCGAAACGGGCGAGAAGAACGCTGGGGCTCGGCCGGGAAGAAGAGCTCGGCTGAAGAAGGGAAGGGAAGAAGAGCTCGACTAAAGAAGGGAAGAAAAAATCAGAAGAAGAGAGAACGGGAGGACGGGAGGCTGAAGAAAGAAGGAAAACGAAAATGAAAACCAGAAAATGAAAACGGATTTTTTTCGTTTTCAGAATTCCACAAAGTTCGCCAAACGCGTTTCTTATTACTGTTTTCAATTTTTTGCTTCGAAAAATGTGAAAAATGAGAATGGAAACGGAAACAAACAGGCCCAAGGACTGGCCTCTACATCAACTGGATGTAAAAAATGCATTTTTGAATGGTGACCTTGAAGAAGATGTGTACATGGAAATACCTCCAGGACTGGAAGCAACCGTGGAAAGCAACAAAGTATGCAAACTCAAGAGGTCTTTGTATGGACTCAAACAATCTCCTCGTGCATGGTTTGACAGGTTTGCAAAGTCAGTTGTGAGATATGGATTCACTCAATATCAGGCAGATCATACACTGTTCGTGAAGTGCTCCTCAGAAAACAAAGTGGCAGTCTTAATTGTATATGTCGATGACATCATTCTGACAGGTGACTATGAGGAGGAATTAGTGAGAGTGAAAGCAGTTCTAGCCAAGGAATTTGAAATCAAAGATCTTGGCAATATCAGATATTTTCTCGGAATGGAGGTAGCTCGATCCAAGCAAGGAATTTTTGTCTCTCAAAGAAAGTATGTCTTGGATCTGCTAAAGGAAACAGGAATGCTGGGGTGTAAACCAATCGACACACCGATGGATCCAACTAAGAAGATAACAACTATGATAGAGTCTGCACCAGTTGATAGGGGGAGATACCAAAGACTCATAGGACGGCTTATCTACCTCTCTCACACAAGACTGGACATCAGCTTTCCAGTTAGTGTAGTGAGTCAGTTCATGCACAATCTTACAGAAGAACACATGGAAGCTGTGTATAGAATCTTGAGGTACTTAAAAATGACACCAGGAAAGGGTATACTATACAGGAAGACTGGAAAACAGGATATTGAGATCTACTTAGATGCAGACTGGGTAGGAGATGTAAAGGACAGAAGATCAACAACTGGTTATTGTGCCTATGTTTATGGGAATCTAGTCACATGGAGGAGCAAGAAACAACCAATAGTCTCAAGGAGCAGCGCAGAAGCTGAGTTTAGAGCATTGGCCCTTGGCATTTATGAAGGAATGTGGATAAGGAGACTACTCAAAGAATTGGGGATAACAAGTGAGAAACCGATCAAGCTTTTCTATGACAATCAAGCAACTATATGCATCGCCAAGAATCCGGTACATCATGACAGAACTAAGCACATTGAGATTGATCGTCATTTTATCTCAGAGAAGATTAACAACTCAATAATACAATTGATCTATACCCCCACACAATCTCAAGTGGTAGATATACTCATGAAAGCTCTTCCAAGAACAAGCTTCGAAGGATTGAGTCACAAGCTGTGTTTGTTCAACATCTACAACTCAGCTTGAGGGGGAGTGTTGAGATTTCCGAATCAATTAGGGAAGATTTCTAGGAATTATTCCTGATATTTTGTGTATAAATTAGGAGGAGAATCCGGTATTCTTACCAGATCTTTATTTTTAAACTTTCCTAGTTTAGTGGGTTTGTTTCCTTATTTAGTTACAACCTAAGAATAATCAAAGCTTTACTATTTGTATATATATGTGTACCGGCTGATTCAAGGAATAAGAATTGATATTCATTCTTCCTAAAAACCTTCACTTTGTGTTAGGTTCTAGAAGCACTTACCACTGAGAAGTGCCAGGTGGGTTTCTCTCTTGAAAGGCTTGAAATACTTGGTGATGGTTTTCTCAAATTTGCTGTTGCAAGGCATCTTTTTCTTTTGCATGGTACCCTTGATGAAGGTCAACTCACAAAGAAGCGATCTAACATTGTCAACAATTTGAATTTATTCAAGCTAGCATGTAAGAGGAACCCAATTTTGGGTGAATTTTGGTTTGAAAAGGAGGCTGGTTATTGAAGTTATTGGAGCCCAATTTTGTTTTGAAGTTTTGTTTGTGTTTTTTTGTTCAACCATAGTGTAAGTTTTTCTCAGTTGCGTTCTGTTTCTCTTGAAACGCATTGTTAATTAATTGTATGAACATTGATGGAGAGATGCTTTTAAGAATTTTTTGTTGTTATTGACAGATATAGAATTAAGAATTTTTTGTCATTGTTGATGTCTTCATCAACTCAAAAAGATTGTGAAATAAGCGAATC
This sequence comes from Morus notabilis, assembly GCF_000414095.1. Taxonomy (NCBI): domain Eukaryota; kingdom Viridiplantae; phylum Streptophyta; class Magnoliopsida; order Rosales; family Moraceae; genus Morus; species Morus notabilis. The sequence goes on from NW_010362470.1 coordinate 64,567, forward strand.
CCAACCTCAAAATGAAACTGAAGATGTTGTTGCTCCCGATACAGGCTCTCAAGAGGATAACGTTACTACTAAGAAAAAGAAGGCGAGGACTAAGAGTCCAGTTTGGGACTATTTTAAGGAAGATCCTGACAAGAGTAAACTTGGAAAGCCCAGACTGAAATGCATTTTATGTGGATCCTCTTACACTGCTGACACAAAGCGTAATGGCACCTCTAGTTTGTGGAATCACTTACAGAATTGCAAGAAATATCCATACAATCCTCAAGATAAACAACAAAAGCTCTTTTGTTCAAAAAGAAGATTGTAATAGGATCGGACGGTTAGGAATAGGAAATGACAAGTACTTTGACTACGGTGTCATGGACCAAAGAGGGATTTAGGAGAGCTCTCGTAGAGTACATTGTGCTTGATGAGTTGCCTTTTTGGCACGTGGAAGGTAAAGGTTTAAAGGCTTACTCTATGTACATGAATCCAAGGTTTGAGGAGGTGTCAAGGATAACAATTGTGAGGGGCATATATCAAATGTTTTTAGATGACAAGAAAGAGTTGAAGAAGGTGTTGAGCAAGCATTGATTATGTTTGACAACTGATACGTGGACATGAATTTAGAACATTAGTTATATATGTGTTTAACCACACATTGGATTGATGATGATTGGAGGAAGCAAAAGCGAATTATCAACTTCTGCACAGTTCCGAATCACAAGGGTAAAACACTTGCGCAGGAGATTGCTAGTTGCCTAAGTGAATGGGGAATTTTGAAAATTTTCTCAATTACAGTTGATAATGCTTCCTCAAATGATGTTGACAGGGGCTAGTGTTAGGACAACTTTTAGGAGTCCTTGGAAAGCCATTCGGGATCTGCAGAATGTTTTTAAAACTCATGCTAACCTGATTGTGGGGAATGGGAGGAGAATTAGAATTTGGGAGGATGAGTGGAGGGGTGGGGGGCCTTTTTCAATCCGTTTTCCAAGCCTATATAGACTTTCTTCTCTTCACAATGCTTTGATTTTTTCTTTTTCCTCTCTGGACCCTGTAGGTAATCTTTCTTGGAATTTCCATTTCAGGAAAGATCATAGTGAGAGAGAATTGGTGAGTTGGCAGAATCTTTGACTTGTTTAGGGGGAGCTTAGATTAAGTGAATTTATTCCTGATAGTAGGGTTGGCAATCCGGATAGCGACATGACGACACGATTCGAAACCCGCACGAAGTTAGCGGTTTTGGATTTACTATAAATGAGTTTGGGTCATAATCGGGTTGACACGATTAACACGATTAATAAATAGGTTTGGTTAGGGTTGACCTCCTAGCACGAAGTGATACGAATTGACACGATTAACTATATGCGTTATCTGCAATCTAATGATATGTGATATAATATGAAAGTTTATATGACATATTAAATACAAGTAATATGAATTTTAATATTTGCAGGTAAAATTCATTTATTTTTCTTAAAGGAAAAGATAAATTGATCAATAAATATGTTAAACCTGTCTTGATTGTGTGAAATAAGTCATTATTATATTAATTATTGATTTAATATATTAATTTAAACGTGTTATATGGGTTGACACGATTAACACGATTAATAAATAAGTCGTGTTTGTGTTAACATTTTTGACACGGTTAATAAACAGGTCGTGTTTAGATTGATGTTTTCTGACACGATTAATAAACGGGTTGACACAGATACGACCCACTAACACGAATTGCCATCCTTACCTGATAGATGGTCGTGGGAGTTGGATAGTTCAGGGCTTTTCTCTTGTAAATCTCTATTCAAGTCCTTTATTGATGATAATGCTTACCCCGATTTTAGTTTGTGTCACTTTATTTGGAAAGCCTCAATCCCTACTAAAGTCTTGTGTTAAGGAAGCTCAATACTCAGGATTTGTTGCAGAGGAGGAAGCCTTACCTTTATCTCTCCCCTGGATGGTGGGATGAGTGGAGGGGTGGGGGGCCTTTTTCAATCCGTTTTCCAAGCCTATATAGACTTTCTTCTCTTCACAATGCTTTGATTTTTTCTTTTTCCTCTCTGGACCCTGTAGGTAATCTTTCTTGGAATTTCCATTTCAGGAAAGATCATAGTGAGAGAGAATTGGTGAGTTGGCAGAATCTTTGACTTGTTTAGGGGGAGCTTAGATTAAGTGAATTTATTCCTGATAGTAGGGTTGGCAATCCGGATAGCGACATGACGACACGATTCGAAACCCGCACGAAGTTAGCGGTTTTGGATTTACTATAAATGAGTTTGGGTCATAATCGGGTTGACACGATTAACACGATTAATAAATAGGTTTGGTTAGGGTTGACCTCCTAGCACGAAGTGATACGAATTGACACGATTAACTATATGCGTTATCTGCAATCTAATGATATGTGATATAATATGAAAGTTTATATGACATATTAAATACAAGTAATATGAATTTTAATATTTGCAGGTAAAATTCATTTATTTTTCTTAAAGGAAAAGATAAATTGATCAATAAATATGTTAAACCTGTCTTGATTGTGTGAAATAAGTCATTATTATATTAATTATTGATTTAATATATTAATTTAAACGTGTTATATGGGTTGACACGATTAACACGATTAATAAATAAGTCGTGTTTGTGTTAACATTTTTGACACGGTTAATAAACAGGTCGTGTTTAGATTGATGTTTTCTGACACGATTAATAAACGGGTTGACACAGATACGACCCACTAACACGAATTGCCATCCTTACCTGATAGATGGTCGTGGGAGTTGGATAGTTCAGGGCTTTTCTCTTGTAAATCTCTATTCAAGTCCTTTATTGATGATAATGCTTACCCCGATTTTAGTTTGTGTCACTTTATTTGGAAAGCCTCAATCCCTACTAAAGTCTTGTGTTAAGGAAGCTCAATACTCAGGATTTGTTGCAGAGGAGGAAGCCTTACCTTTATCTCTCCCCTGGATGGTGTGTTCTTTGTAAAAACGCTGAAGAGACAACAAATCATTTTTTCCTCCATTGCTCTTTCGCTCTGAATATTTGGTATCGTGTTCTGCGTGAGTTTGGGTTGGTGTGGGTTCCCCCAAATAGCATCATGGACCTTTTTGGTAGTGATTTGTTGTTGGAAAGGACTACTCCGAAGAGAAGGCTTTGGAATACAGTTGTTCTTATAGTCACTTGATCTTTGTGGCTCGAAAGAAACAATCGAATCTTTGACGGCACACAAGGAGTCAATAGTGATATTTGGGATAGGATTAAGTATTGGGTAGCTTTGTGGATTTTCCATTCTAAAGGTTTTACTAGTTTGTCTTTCTCAGATCTTCTTAAGGGGTGGGATAGTATATTCCATTAAGCCTTTTTGTGGATTCTGGTTCAGTAGATGTTTAGGCTTGTTTTCTGTGGTTTGCAGTCTGTGTTTTCTTGGCGGACCGCTTGGCCCCTTTTGTATTTCTTGTAAAAAAATGATGTTGCTATTGAGAAGTTGAGAAGAAAAAAAAAGGATTCATGGTTTTGGATGGTGAAATGCTACACATGAGGTGTGTTTGCCATATCATCAACTTGATTGTCACTATCGCTTGAAGGATTTGTCCCATTCTGTTGATGCCATTCGCAATGCTGTTAGGTATGTAAGACCCTCCTCAGCTCGACTTAAGAGGTTCATAGAGGTCATAGAGGAAGAAGGTGTCAAGTTAAAAGCCCTCTTGTGTTTGGATGTTACAACTAGATGGAATTTGAACTACTTAATGTTGGAGGCGAGTTTGAAATTTATTCCAGTGTTTGATATATTGCTTATGGATCAGCAGAATTTGAAGTATTTTAATGAGGTCAACAAAGGGAAGAAGGTGGAGGGTCCACCCAAAGAGGAGGATTGGAGTAATGCAAAGGTTTTTGTTATCTTCTTGAGAACTTTTTATGACTTGACAAATAAATATAGTGGATCCTATTATGTTACTTCCGATACATATTTTGTGAACAACGGTTGAATTCATTGGAGTATTGTGAGGATCCTCTTTTGGGAAAGATGGCTCTAAGCATGAATCGGCAATTTGAAAAATATTGGGGTGACGTTGAGAAAATGAATAATTTGATGTTTCTTGATCCAAGATACAAGATGAAATACCTTAATCATTGCTTCAAGTATTTGTATGGCGAAGAGGTTGTAAAGACATTGTCGGCATCAGTTGAAGAGAAGTTGCACATGTTGTTCAAGGAGTACAATGATGTTGCTCCTCCACCTCCCTGTCCTCCCGTGACTCAAAGCAACATACTCGGCTCCCTAAATCCTCAATTACCTCATTTTCCTTTACTTCCTCAACTTCAATACTTGGAAATCCAATGGTGATGAAGGATTGTGACTTGAGTTTGGAGACGACGGTGGAATTGCACAAAAGAATAATGTTGATAGGTATTTAGTAGATGCTCCTGAGAGGATATAACCGTTGTGAACTTTGATATCTTGAAATGGTCGAAGGTTAATTCTTCTAAGTTCAAGGTCTTATCCCAAGTTGCTAAAGATGTTCTCTCAGTTCCAATATCTACCGTCACTTCGGAGTCTGCTTTTTCTACCGGATGCCACATCCTTGATCTCGAAGCTTTAATATGTTTGAAAAATAGGATGAATGCTAGGGACGAGGAATATGAGCCTGTAGTACTTCGACAGTACATGGATGATGTTGCAAGTTATGAAGATTGCTATGAAGTTGTGCCCGGTAATAGTTTAAAACTTAAAATTATTATCCTTTTTTTCATATGTTTTTAAATTTGTTTGCAATCTAACTTTTTTTCAACTTTGTAGATGATGGTTCTATTGTTCCTCCGAATTGCTCTAGTACAAATCAACCTCTCAAGCCTACTCCGGATGTGCCACCTAAGGAATTCGTTAAGTTACTACGAAAATAAATCAAGTATATAAGATTATACATTCATGTTATTTATTTGATTTTATCATATGCTAACTTGGTGTTGTCTTTCAAACTTCTTGTGTTTGTAGTGTTCCTATGGAAGAGGACAAGTGATGGCTTTTGGGTCTCCTCTGTGGATTGCAATGTGGCAGGACTTTTTTTTGAGACTTGACTATATTAATTTTGTGTTCGCTATTTGAATGTTTGGAACTTGGAAGTTTGGAACTTACAAGTTTGAACTTTTAGTTTGCTAGTTTGGAAATTGGACCTTTAGAATTTGGATATTTATATTTTATGGAATGTGTAGTTTTTAATGTCTCAAAGTCAGGTTTGCTTTTACCTTTTGATATTTTGGAAGCATGGTGATATTTTTGTGTAGTTTTCCGTGTCAAAATCAGGTTTGCTTTTGTTATTTAAGTCTCAAAATCAGGTTCTTTGAAAGTTGTCTATAGGGAAAAACTGTCGTTTAACCGTCAAAACCGAACGGAATTGACCAAATATGGCGGTCCGGTTGATGCTTGATCTTATACCCCCTGTTGGACGTTTTTTATTCTAGTTATCCTCAAAATTGAACTTTCAGTTCGGTTGCTAACTAGGCAAAACTGATGAAAACTGACCGTTGAACAACCCTAATTCAAGCAGCATGGGATAAGAAGCAAAATATAAACTGGTATTTCGTATTTGTGGTGCCCAAAAAAAAGTTGTTGTTTAAAATCTAAGGTACTAGTTGCTATTTTTTTTTTTTTTTTAATAAGCATACTGCAATGAAACATTGATAAATGAATGTTTAATAAATTAACAATTTTAATTAAATAATAAAATTTTTTGGTCTCAATTTGGGACAATATACTAAATTAATAATCTCGAAATGCATAACATAATAATTCTTTTTCAGAATCTTTTAGGACCCAATGAAAATATAAATTAATAATTAATCAAATACAAAAAGAACAACATATAAAATCATCATATTAAAGAGTTTTTTTTTTCTTCAAAGTACTAAATTTAAAAAATACATACATCAATTTTATGTTTATGTATCTACTTATTAATATTTTATGTACAATATACTTACATTAATTTTAATGTAAAGTATACTTACATTAAGTTTTGGGCTTCTATGTAGATGTCTGACATTTATTATATAAATGAAAACTTTTGAAATTCTATATGTAAACATATTAATTTTGACTATGTCCACTATGTTTTTTATTTTTTTTATTTTGTAACTTATACATAAATCTTCGTCAAAAAAATAATACCTGCACCAAGATGACACATGTTATTAAAATCAAAGCATTCATAAATTATAAGTATTCATTTACCGATAAACTAATAAATTATTCATTTATTAATAAATAAATAACCTCTTTAAAATAATATTTTTTCTTGGTCCCAACAATATTATTTTATAGAGTTTTTACTGTAGTTACTAATTAATGCCTTAAAGCCCGTCTAGAAAAAATTAATGCCTTAACTCTTACTTTTTTATACTAACGTTCTTTTGTTTTTTGTGTTTTAATGATTTTTTTTCCAGATTAGCGACTTCATATATTATATCACTATATTAAACCAATTATTGACATCTAATTTATTTTTCATTTGAATTTTGTAAGGCATTTGTTATTATCTTTATTGTTTAGAATTTAACTTTGTATATGACACAATGTTTACCTAATTGAACATCTAATATTACTAGTTGGAACATCTAATATTACTAGTTGAAACTGCGTGAAGCGTATATTCAACTTGTTATATTCTTTTGGATATAAAGATGTAAAATTTCTTTAAATTTTCTTTTAATCGACTTACCATTTGTTTAGAAGTTTAGTTTAGTAAAAAATAAAAAACAAAAACTTAAGTAGGGCATAATTAAAAGGAAAATAAAGTTTGTAGTGAAACAAATTACAAAGTAAATTATTTATGGGTTATATATGAAAAAATAGTATTTAAGAGGATTATAAGTAAAAAAATACACAGATGGAGACATATTTAATAAGATATGATATGATCAATAAAGCAATTAGAAAAAATATTTTGTAAGGACCACATTTGGAAAAGGAATATTGAGTAGGCTTATATGTGAGAGAAGCTATTTAAAAAGAGATAAATTAAGGTATTTTATTTATGAGATCAGTTGTAGTTGAGAGTGCCATCTAGAAAAAAAACAGAGAGAGAAATGTCAGCGTCACTCTTTCAATCACTCTTTTTGTCACTTTCGCATTCACTGTTTGACACGTGTACTTCACTAGCATAATACAATATTATTTAAACAGAAAAAAAGATAGTGGAGTCCATGTATCAAACAGTAAATGTAGAAAGTGACAAAGAGAGTGGCACTAGCATTTTTAAAAAAAACACATATAAATATAGAAATAAGAAAAAGTGTTTCGAAAAACACCAAAGAAAAGATTAAACTGGATAAAAACTTTTAACAAAAAAGCAAAATAGAGATATATTGAAAATAAATTATTTTAATAAGTGTAAGGTGATAAAAAGCGTATTGGACATTGCAAACAAAATTAAACTATATAGGAACTTCAGAAAAAAAAAACAAATAGAAAAAGGAAAGAGAAAAAAAGAAATATTTAAAAAGAAAAAGAAAATAAAATAAAAAGGTGATGTTTATGTGTCAAAAAGAAGGAGGACCATTCATATGATGGCACATGTCAAAAGAAGGGGATTTTTTTTTACTCTTTTATGTATACTATATGAGTACGCACGTGTAACATTGTAAGTTTAATCTCACAGCAAAACATGCAAGCTCTTTAGAAACTAAGTCCACTAGTTGAAGTAAGAGAAAAAAAATTCAAAAAGTCACAAGAAAAGAAAATTTTAAGTAGGAAAATATTTGAAAGGAATCATTATAAGTGAGAAAAAGAAAGTATTTTAAAAAAGGGTATTGTAAAAAAAAAAAAAACTGTGAAAGAATATTGGGAGAAACCAAAAAAAAAAAAAAAAGATCATGGGCAAAAGAAAATAAAAAAAAATAAAGTTTGAAAAAGAAAAGAAGAAGAAAAGAAAGGAAGAAACTAAAAGTGAAAAGAAAAGAAACAGTAAAAAATAAAAACAAAACATGAAGAAGAAAGGAAATATTGACGTGTGGTTAAAAGAAAAACAATCTTTGACTCTTTTATGTATGTTTAGATTAGATTAGATTTAGATTTAAATTAGATTAAAGATAAAGATTAAGGTTTTTTTGTTTACTTAATTTGAAACAAAATTATAAAGTTCTAAAATTAATAATTCAAATATTTTTATTAATCATACTACAAATATAAAACATTAATAATGCAAAGTCGAATTAGGTCATGAGAGGGCCACGTATAAAAAAAGAATCGCTAGAGAACTGTGGAAGCTTTTTGTAATTGACACTAAGGGCTTGTTTGATAAGTATATTTGAATCAAGATTTATGTTTTGCTACAGTGTTTTTTTATCTCACGAAAAATTTGAATTTAAAAATTTCTTCTCTCACAATGTTTCTGCCAATAAATCAGAATCATTGACTTCAATATATGCTCCCTACAGGCCTTAAGGTTCTATTAATTTGATTAATGATAATCTTGTTATAAGAAAAAAATACTTAGTTTGTCATAGTTTTGTGCAAGCATATTATTTATATTGTTCTAAATGTTAGGAAAAATATGGATAATACAAAGACGAACAACAACTTATAGAAGAACAAAGTAATGAAATTGTACAACACTAATTCAACCTTTCTACCAAACTCGGAAATGAAATTGCAAGGATGTCGAGGTACGTGAATCACACTTTCCTTAAAACAGATTCGTCCCCTCCGGCGAGTGCTTAAGGTAACGTAGGACATCTGTCTCCCAGGATACAACGACAATAGCGGTAGCTCGAAGCACTATCGGAACCGTCCGGTGAACTAGAACTCGGGCCTTTCCTCTATCACCAAAACGGAGCTAGAAAGTACTGAAAGAAAAGTGAAAGAAAAACCGAGAGAATGGAAAAGAGAGCTCTGTGAAGGTGTGCTTTCAAATGGCTAGAGAGGCTCCTTTATATACCCTGCTGCAGGGGATGTTACAAGGCTAAAATAATGGTGAATAAATCCAATTTATTCACGGCTTAATGGTGATTCAATTCAGGGGTTACAACCTCTGAAACTTGCAGATGAATCTGCTCCAATATATGATCAAATTCGGAGGTTAAAAGTCCATAAATCAAGCAATAATAATGGTTATTGCTGCAATTTCCGCACCCTACACTAATGCAGGATTAATCATCCAGTAATGCAGCAGTTTCAGATTCCAGTTGGAAAAAATAAGAGGAAAAATTGCAAAACAAAGCTCACACGGAGCGGGTTTTCCGGTCTGACATTCGTTTCCACAGGTCGCAGGCGCACACATTGGGCCCCAACCCGTCGGGACCGTGATTTGCACCCCCTATGCGTGAGAGAGCCTTTCTAGTATACATGCTTACTTAAGCTTCAAAGTGCAATCACTTATAAACACCACCAAGGCTTCATTCCTAGCCAATGTGGGATTTTTGCAATTTCCAACTACATTAACCACTCCAATTGACATACTTAGAACATCAATTTCTCATTCACCCAATATCCATTTTGAGTGTATGAATAATCGATTTCGATCTCTTCGCGACGGAGAACGCAAATCCATCGAGATCTGTCCCAAAAACCTATTATGCCCCATTCGAATATGGGCCTCAAAATGGGCCTTCAAAATGGTTTAACAAGCCATTTTTTCTAACAATCCCCCACATGAATGAAAATTGACTGACGACAAGAAAAACACAGACTCGACATAGTGATAGAGTTCTACAGTTGATGTCTGGAAAGGATAAGTAGGCGTTAATCCTTAAACCTTCCCTCGTGAGAATACATTAAATTTACTGGCTGACCAGTAGACGTGATGTCCTTGAACTGTTATGCCTTCGTGTAAACGATAATATACCTCACACATACATCTTCCTGACAAGTTCTGTTTCATGGTTATGTTCATTTTGGCCATGAACATCTATGTGGTTCTGTAAGAGTTTCTAAAGAATTGAGCCCTCACAATTCTCCTTTGAAGCGGCCCCACTTTTCTCTCACATAGGTGATTTCTTAATGAAGAGTAACCCGTATTACTCCGCTCAGATTCCTGACGTATCCGACGCATAAGAATCATTAAAAACTAATGTTTAACCTCTTCTCGTACGGGTTTCACTGTTATTATCATAGGAATTGGCTGGGTTTACCCCACAGTGAACTCAGCTGGTCTAAATTTTAGTTGTTCCATTGAACCTAGATATTGGGATCTCCAGTCAGCTAGGTTGGGTTTCCACTGCTTCGACCTATTTATTGCATGGGCTTCGGTCGCATTCCTCTTGATGTTTTTTCTACTTGATCTCTATTCAGTCCTTTGGTCAGTGGATCCGCAATATTATCTTTCGACCTTATATAGTCAACGACTATGACTCCCATTGAGATCAGTTATCTAATGGTATTATGTCGACGACGTATATGTCTAGACTTACCATTATACATCGTATTATGTGCTCTACCAATAGCTGATTGGCTATCATTGTGTATGCAAATTGCAGGTACTGGTTTTGGCCAATCCGGAATATCCTCCAAGAAATGTCTAAGCCATTTAGCTTCTTCACCACTTTTATCCAAAATGACAAACTTAGCTTCCATCGTGGATCTAGTTATTACCGTTTGCTTAGAGGATTTCCATGAAATAGCTGTACGACCCAAGGTGAATACATATCCACTGGTAGCCTTAGAATCCTGCGTATCGGATATCCAACTTGCATCAGAGTATCCTTCTAAAACAGCAGGTTCTCTTGTGTAATGTAGTCCATAGTCATGAGTATATCTTTTGTACCTTAGTACTCTCACAATTGCTTTCCAGTGGTCATCTCTTGGGTTACTCGTGAATCTGCTCAATCTACTTACAGTGAAGGCATTATCTGGTCTCGTACAGCTCATTAAATACATCAGACTGCTAATCACTCTAGCATACTCCACCTGGGATATGCTTTCTCCTTTGTTTTTAGACAGATGTTGACTTATATCAGTAGGAGTTCTGGCTATACCAGAATCATCTTTATTAAACTTGTCAAGTATGTTATCCATGTAATGTGACTGAGTCAATATGAGACCATCAGGCACCCTTTTGATCTTGATCCCCAAAATCACATCAGTCGATCCCATATCTTTTATATAAAACCTTGAGTTTAACATGTGGTTGGTAGATTTAACCATCCGATCACTATTACCTACAATTATTATGTCGTCTACATATAGACAAAGAATGACATAACCGTCTTCTGTATTCTTGACATAAACACATTTGTCACACTTGTTGATTTTGAATCCATTTGACATCATGACATCGTCAAACTTCTTTTGCCATTGTTTTGGAGCTTGTTTCAGTCCGTACAAAGACTTCACCAATTTGCAGACATTCTTCTCTTGTGCTGGAGCTACATAACCCTCAGGTTGTTCCGTGTAGATTTCTTCTTCCAGATCTCCATTTAGAAAGGTTGTCTTCACACCTATTTGATGAACTTTAAGATTCCGCAGTGGTGCAATTGCTGGTATCATCCTTATAAATGTTATTCTCGTCACAGGAGAATACGTGTCAAAGTAATCAAGGCCTTCTCGTTGTCTATAACCTTTTATTACCAGTTTGGCCTTATACTTGTTAATTGTTCCATTTGTCTTCATTTTCCGTTTGAAAATCTATTTAGAACCCAGTAGTTTATTTCTTGGCGGAAGGTCTACTAATTCCCAAGTATGATTTTATAAGATGGAATCTATCTAACTCTTTATGGCTTCTTTCCATAAAGGACCCTCAGTTGAGCTCACAGCTTCTTTACACGTTTCAGTTTCAGCCTCTAGCATATAGGTTAAAACATCCGGTCCAAAAGACTTTTCTATCCTTGCCCTCTTACTTTGTCTAGGCTCCTCCTCTACTTCCACATTTCCATCGTTTTCAGAATTTTGACTACAATCTTCTATGATAGTCTGAAAACATCATTTTGAAGAACTTGGCTCATCTTCCTTAGTCTTACATGGAAATACATGTTCATAGAACAATGCATTCCTAGACTCTATTATCGCGTTCTTGTGTATGTCAAGGTTTTTAGATTCATGCACAAGGAACAGATACGCGAAACTATTATGAGCATACCCAATGAAGATCTAATCAACCATTTTCAGACCTATCTTCATCTTCTTTGGGGTTGGAGCCATTACCTTGGCCAAACACCCCCACACTTTCAAGTATTTGTAGGAAGGTTTCCTTCCTTTTCATAATTCATTGGGGGTTTTATCGACTTTCTGACGCGGAACCTTATCTAAAAGGTAATTAGCCGATAAAGTGGCTACGCCCCACATGTTCTGTTGCAACCCAGAACTTATTAACATTGCATTCATCATATCCTTTAAGGTACGATTTTTCCGTTCATCAATGCCATTCGATTGGGGAGAATACGGAAGTGTGACTTCATAAATAATTCCATGTTGTGCACAAAGCACACTAAATGGTTCGACATATTCACCACCTCGGTCTTCTTACCATCTCAATCTTTTTATTAAGTTGGTTTTCAACTTCTTGCTTGTAGAGAGTAAATTTTCTACAGCTTCATCTTTGCTTTTTAGCAAATATACATAGCAATACTTTGTGCTATCATCAATGAAAGTGATAAAATACTTATTACCACATCTTGTTTAAACAAACTTTAAGTCACAAACATCACTATGTATTAGATCAAGTGGCTTAGTATTCTTTTCTATCGTTTAGAATGATGACCTTGTTAGTTTTACCTCTACACAAGTTTCACGTTTACGTTTCGAATCAATATGAAATGCAGGTATGTTATCCAAGTTAATTAATCTACACAAAGTATCATAATTAACATGATCTAGTCTACCATGCGATAAGTTAGAAGCCTCAAGCATATAAACGGAAGACTTTTTTTTTTCATTTATTTTCTTGGGTTTTACAGCTATGGCATTCATTTTCCACATGCCACTCTTTACATAACCCTTCCCCACATACATTCCCATCTTAGACAAAACTATCTTATCAGCTTCAAATACCATCTTGAAGCCGTGCATGCTCAGCATTGTCCCGGATATGAGATTCTTCCGGATGTCAGGCACATTAAGAACATTGTGGAGCTTCACTTCCTTGCCCGAGGTCATCTTCAAGAACACCGTTCCTTGGCCCTTGATCACAGAAGTTGCAGAATTGCTCATGAAAAGCTTCTCTCCAGTTTCCAACGGAACTAGATCAGCAAACTCAGCCCGGTCACAACAAATGTGTCTTGTAGCCCCATTATCGAGCCACCACTCGTTTGGATTGGAGTCAACCAAGTTCACTTCAGAGTCCACAACAGACAAGCTGATGTCAGACAATTCTTTGGAAATGGTGTCCACAACATTAGCCTCTTTATCCTTGTTTCATTTTGGCAGCCTGCAGTCCACCAATTTGCGCCCAACCTTGTTGCAATTAAAGCACTTCCCTTGAAATTTCTTCTTAATAATTCCTCCCTTTGGTCCCACCTTGGATCCAGGCTTTCCTTTCTTTTTGGAGCTATCATGCTCCACCATATTAGCCTTAGCAGAGCTTGCAGTTGCATTAGAGAATTTCTTCAAAATCTGCCTATTCTCTTCTTCAATGCGAAGCCTAACAACTAATTGCTCAACGGTCATCTCTTTCCTCTTGTGCATCAGATAGCTCTTGAACTCCATCCAAGAGGGGGGTAGCTTATCAACCAGCGCAACTACCTGAAAGGATTCACTAATAGCCATTCCCTCAGCATGTATCTCGCGAATTATCAATTGAAGCTTTTGAACTTGACTAATAACAGTCTTCTAGTCCACCATCTTGTAATTCAGGAATTGGCCTACTAAGAACTTCTTAGCACCTGCGTCCTCGGACTTGCATTTCTGGTCCAAAGATTCCCATAAATCCTTAGCTATTTTCTTTGAGCTATACACATTGTAAAGCCCATCAGCCAAGCCGTTAAGCACATAGTTTCGACACAAAAAGTCAGAATGGTTCCATGCATCAACCACGTGGAATGCTTGAGCATCCACTTCATCCTTTCTAACAGTAGGAGGATCCTCTTTCAAGACAACATTTTTTGTTGCCAAGTCTTAAAATGCAGCCCACTGAATTTATCAGGTTTTCATTGTGGTTCACTGGAACCGAGACCGGCGAAGGCTGCGTCGAGGTCAAAGCAGGGGTTCGAACCGAGACAGACGTTTGTCCCACAGGTGACAGCTCAGGCGTCATAGTGTTGCTTCCAGTAGGAACCACCACGTTCATGTTATTAGCCATTTCTTCAAAAAGAACATTTCCAAGTTAGTAAGGAAAGTGACAAAAGTTTCCAACAATAAAACCGTTTTTTTCCTTTTCCTCCTATGTTTTAAGATTGTTAGGAAAAATATGGATAATACAAAGAAGAACAACAACTTATAGAAGAACAAAGTAACGAAATTGTACAACACTAATTCAACCTTTCTACCAAACTCAGAAATGAAATTGCAAGGATGTCGAGACACGTGAATCACACTTTTCTTAAAACAGATTCGTCCCCTCCGGCGAGTGCTTGAGGTAACGTAGGACGTCTGTCTCCCAGGATACAATGACAATGGTGGTAGCTCGAAGTACTATCGGAACCATCCGGTGAACTAGAACTCGGGCCTTCCTTCTATCACCAAAACAGAACTAGAAAGTATTGAAAGAAAAGTGAAAGAAAAACCGAGAGAATGGAAAAGAGAGCTCTGTGAAGGTGTGCTTTCAAATGGCTAGAGAGGCTCCTTTATATAGCCTGCTGCAGAGGATGTTACAAGGCTAAAATAATGGTGAATAAATCCAATTAAAAGAAAAATTGCAAAACAAAGCTCGCATGGAGCGGGTTTTCCGGTCCAACATTCATGTCGTCAGGTTGCGGGCACACACATTGGGCTCCAACCCGCCGGGACCGTGATTGGCATCCCCCCTGTGTGTGAGAAAGCCTCTCCGGTATACATGCTTACTTAGGTTTCAAAGTGCAATCACTTATAAACACCACCAAGGCTTCATTCCTAGCCAATGTGGGAGTTTTGTAATTTCCAACTACATTAACCACTCCAAGTGACATACTTAGAACATCAATTTCTCATTCACCCAATATCCATTTTGAGTGTCTGAATAATTGATTTCGATCTTCTCGCGACGGAGAACGCAAATCCATCGAGACCCGTCCCAAAAACCTATTGGTCCTCAATCGAATATGGGCCTCAAAATGGGCCTTTAAAATGGCTTAACAAGCCATTTTTTCTAACACTAAATACTTAATAGTGAACACACTTAAATTTACAACAACAATCCCTTTTACAATTCTAATTAATTCCTAAATTATGATCAAAATTCAGTGAGAATTAAAATAAATTCTGTATTAGAGGAGTGTTTTAGACTATTTTACAAACACTAGTTTCTTTTCTCGCCACTTGTCAATCTAGTTTTATGAGACAAACTAATATAATAACAAATCATCTTTCAGTACCATATTTACATAACTACCACCATTAAGCTAGACTCATTCTTCTGCTATTTTGTTTGGTACCTTTTTTAACCTTTTTTTTATTTTCATTTTTTGAAGTTTTTTATTTTACTAATAAATATCTATTATTTTAAGTTTTACATATTACTGTTTCAAATAAAAATATTTCGTTTTTGCAAATTATAGAAAGGGTTGTGGGAATTGGGATGCCTGTAATGATCCGGCTTCCTGCTAAAACGTGACTTGATACGAAAAACTATTTTTAACCTCTTAAAGCATCTTAAAAGTAGAATACTTACCTGTTAAAATTTCGGGTAATTTGTTTTTTTTTTTAAACTTATTTTGAAACATAATTTTAGTTTTGCAAATTCTTTTCATTTATAAAGACTTTGAAATTATTCTAAACACTTTCAAAATGGTCATCGGTAATAAACTATCTGACCGGGAAATTGTCTTTAACTTTCATGGAATCAACTCAATTGAATTCGAATTTCAAATTTAATCTAATTTCAATTTACAACTTCCTTTACATATCACAACTTTAAACCTTTTAAATCTTTGCGGTATTTGTCTGCATGGTAGTATCTATTGCCCGATCCCTCCATCGTACTCGTCCTTCTTTGCAAATTCCAACAATGATTGTAGGTATTTTACCTACAGCATGAACAAACTTTATGAGCCGAAACTCAGCGAGTACAAATATTCCTCACAAAAACATTTTTCACATTAAACAATCGACTCTTAAAAATGCTTGTCTAATTATGCTTTATTATCTATTATCCATTTATTACTTGTTAGGACCTTGTGCTCGTACCCATGTGCGCAAGACCAAGGAGAGTGGGGGAGCGACCCAAACCTTTGGTCCAACTACCTAGGGTCAAAATTAAATACTTGTTACCTCACAACCCATGAGCTCGTGGAAATTCTTCGCTACTCATGATCGGAGGGTGGTACAACACTTAACTGTCTTTCCATTACCTTGTCCTTATACTTAAGTGAACATGCAATTGTGATCATGTCACATAGTTATATATCATATAACTTATCTTATGATGCAACAACTGAAGAATATTTAATTCAAAGCACACATAAGATGTTTCTCATCTATCATTATATTCATCATCATTTATGCCACATAAGTATATTATTATAATACTGTAAAGGGCATACATAACATCATGCTTGGAAGTCAAATTACAAAGAATTGATGCATATACAACAAACAACATTTTAAACATTTATTTTGAAATACATTCATGTTGTAGGTGAGGTTTGTATTCATGTTGGTGTTATCGCTTAGCGTATACCCAGAGCACACACCTTCATATGATTGTACGTTCTATATTCATTACTGATAACTGATTGTTAGTTAATTTTCGATCCCTTTAATCCATTATGCTTAGGTCTCAGAACTTAGTCTTTCGAACCTTTGTTTGGATTTATATCTTTAAGCGTATTTCTCTAAACTTCCCTTTTCATTTGAATTAACCGATAAATCATATTTGATTCAATAGTTAATCCTTATTAATATTTCATCATTCAATTTCTACAGACTTATTCGGTTTAAGTCTTAGAGACTTAGTTCTTTTGATATTAACTAGGATTATTTCTTATGAATTATTCTCCTTTAAATTCTTATCAAAGTTTCCCTTTAGTTATCGTCCGTCCTATTGCTCCTGAGTTAATTAATTTACTTACATAATTAATTAACTTTATTAGTTAATTAACTGTCTTAATTTTCTAATTAACCTTTGCAATTAATAAACGATTATTTCGTAATCTATAATTAGCTTCCTTAATTAACTTTGTTAATTAATTAACTCCTGATTACTTAATCTTTAGATTTGATTCATTCGATATTTCATTCTTTCATAAATTAATTAACTTATTAATTAATTTCCTAATTAAACTCTACTAATTAATTTTATAATTAAACTTTATTAATTCCTTTGTATTTCATGTTTTAAATCTTCAAACATCAC
The DNA here is from genome assembly GCF_000414095.1 of Morus notabilis. Taxonomy (NCBI): domain Eukaryota; kingdom Viridiplantae; phylum Streptophyta; class Magnoliopsida; order Rosales; family Moraceae; genus Morus; species Morus notabilis. The sequence goes on from NW_010362470.1 coordinate 81,963, forward strand.
AAGAATGAATAGATCTCAAACTTTAACTCAGCCAAGTGAAAATCATGACATAAAATCACAAACGAGTGACAAATCTCCAAAAATAACCTCACTTTTCTACACAACAAAGTAACTACTCAAAGTTTAGGTTTCTTTGAAGGTTTTACCTTGGATTTGAGACTTGGCTTGCTTTGGAGACTCTTAGATCTCCTCTTGATGGACACTCTAGGAGGAGAAAAACACAATTTTTTAAAACTTTGAAAGAGGAACTCAAAAGTGAACAAAACCAAGTTTATAGTACAAGTTTTCTTACCCAATCTTCTTCCAAACCCTAGATCTCCAACTAAGAGCCATAAAACAAGATTGAGGAGTTAGATTGAAGAAAAATTTTGAGGGTGAGAGGGAGAGGTTGGTTCGGCCAAGAGGAGGAGAGGGAGAGGGGTTTTGTCTTGAAATTTTGGCTTAGGAGAAGAAGGGAAAGAAAGTGAAATTTGCTCTAACTTTGATCTATTTATAGAGCAATACAAGAGGGGCATTTTTGAAAGAAATATTTTCTAATAAGTCCTCTTGGG
>NW_010362470.1:82574-84534 GCF_000414095.1 Morus notabilis
GGGACTTGGGTGAAATTATGACACTTTATCACTTAATCCATTCGGTAATTACAATTTTTGTTTAAAGCCTTATTAACCAAGCTTTGTTTCTAATTTTAGAAAGATCCCTTCACCACTTTTTTAGTGGACTAGACACGTTCTTTGAGAGACAAAGTTTTTTGTTATTTTCCTCCTCTAATTGGTGCCAACTTTTGTCACGCTCCAAAACAGGGGTTAGTGATGTAGAGGCTTGTTTAGAAATTAAACAGGATTAAGAAAGTAATTAAGTATTTACTAATGCTAAAATCAATTCTGAAGATAATATATTTAAGAATTTCCCCACAATTTAAGGAAATTTAGTTTAGAAAGAGTGAGGTGGGTTCTCTCAAACAAAACTAGTTCCAAAACCAGCCTCTAGCATCACATCGGGATCCCCCACAGGAAAATCTATTTTTGTACATACATAAACAAAACAGAAAAATAATATTCTGATATCAACCAGAGTCTAGTAGAATTTAAGGTTACAAACCATAAAGCTTTTACATGCCTTTATTATAATTGACGAGGAGGGAAATAAGTTACACATCTTCACTTCCTGTACTCGGCTCACCTCACCAATAATCACCATCTACTCGACACTACTTCTAGCTTTGCCTAGGAGGGCTTTAAATACATTAAAAACATAGGAAAAGTGAGCGAAAGGCCCAGTAGGATATAATTTTATAAAACTGAATCAATAAATGAAAGTACACGGTCCGAACATATCATTTGAAACCGAACATCCTTTTTATGAAAGGAAATAAATGTAAATCTCAAAAGTCCATATTACAGTAAGTGATTCACAAGATTATGATGAATCACTTACCTTATTGCAAAGCCTTGATATCACCACCATAGTGGCCCGTACGGGTTTAGGGACCTACCCCCAAGGATACGATCTCCATACATGGATCTCTAGGCCATCATGCATTTTACCATTTCTTAAAATATCTTATTTTAAGAAAATATTACTTTAAATTCTTCTTTAAATCTCAATGATATCAAATGCGTTTTATCTTTAAAACGTTTTCATAGGCCAAATACATTTTAAATAGGCTAACAAGGATGTGGACAAGTACATCCTAGCTCTTGGATATCAATTCAGTCTATGGATAACTTCACGTTATCCAATCGTCTATTCTTGAAGCTCCACGTCAGATCATGCTGCTATCATCATCAAAATAACGGATTAGAGTTTAAACCTCACCTCTAAACAAGCTAGCTTAATTATGTGTAATTGTATTATACTAGTGTGCCTTGACTAAAAATCAAAGTTTATAATCAACTTCTTAATCCAAATTGTGGTTCTTTGAGAATTTAGAATTCAAACAAGATAAATAGAATGGAACAAGAATTAATGTGGCTAATCCACTCACTTTGAGATCTCAAATGAAGTTGAGTTGGTTCTCCATTGGGTTATAGGGTCAAAAACATGATTTTGAACATTTTTAGGATAGGGGAAGTGCCAACCGGTTGACTGGTGACAGTGCAACTCCCCCGGTCCGCCGGTGGAGTGGTGACTGGTCGACCAGTGGGAGACTTGCAAGCTGAGAAAATTGCCGATCCGCGGGGAAAAATGCCGAAACCTGCATGTTTGGGTTCGATTTCAAGATATTTTAATGAGGATTCATCAAAATCAGGTTCCATTTACTAAATCAAGTTCAAATAATCAAAAATTCCCAAATTCTATCATGGTTTCATCCAAAATCCATCAAAATCAAACAAAAACCAAGAAATCACCAAACTCAACCAAAATGAGTTCCAACAAAGCAAGATCCAAAAATTTAAAGTGAGTTTTCAAAGAATTTACCTCTATCATTGCTTTGGTGTTGAAAACTTCTTAGAAATCCCCTTTTTAGTTCAGATCCACTTAAAAATTCCCTTAGCAAGAGAGAGAGCTTTGAGAGAAAGAGAGGGAGAGAGTGAGACGCAAGAAAGAGTG
>NW_010362470.1:84590-97832 GCF_000414095.1 Morus notabilis
GAAAGAGAGAGACAACGATAGAAAAAGAGAGCAAATAAGGAAAGGAAAGAAAGGAAGAGAAAATATAAAGTAAAGGAGGGAAGTAGGTATTCCCACCTAATTCCGAGGTGAAATTGTAAATACTGAGAATAATTAGAGTTTCTTGAAAATATTTAAAATTTAAAGATGAGAAAATATTTAAGAACCATGATTAATTATGAAAATCAAATTAGGCACACTACTAAATCACAATTAACATAATTAAACATGTTTAATTCTCAAGGTTGTTACAGCTCTACCTCCCTTAAGAAATTTCATCCTCAAAATTAGAGCTTACCTCAGAATGAGAACAAATGCGGATATTGTTCATACATTATCACTTCTAGTTCCCACGTTGCTTCCTCAACGTCATGGTGTTGCCACAACACTTTCACTAATAGTATCTCATGACGACGTAAACTTTTCATCTTCCGGTCAAGAATCTGAACCGGTGCTTCCTCATAAGTTGTTTCATATTGAATCAGAACGTCGTACCATTGCACCATGGTTTCCAGATTGGGTTGGCACTTACGGAGCATAGAGACATGGAATCCATCATGCACATGAGATAACTCCGGAGGCAAAGCGAGTCGATAAGCAACTACACCGATTCGTTACACAATCTGGAACAGGCTTATATACCTTGGCGCGAGTTTTCCTTTCACACCAAAACGAGTGATTCCTTTACGTGGTGAAACTCTCAACAAGACATAATTGCCTTCTTGGAACTCTAAAGGTTTATGCCTTCTGTCAGCATAGCTCTTCTGATGACTTTGAGCGGTCAACAGGTGTTCCCGAATAATAGTTATCTTCTCATTGTTCTCCTAGATGTCAGCCGGTCCAAGAGTGAGTCGATCCTCTGGCTCGAACCAACAAACTGGTGATCTGCAAGATCTACCATATAGAGCCTCAAACGTTGTCATTCCAATGCTAGTCTGATAGCTATTGTTATAAGCGAATTCAGCTAGATTTTTACCTCTGCAAAATTTGTCTGCATGATGGTATTCATTGCCCTATCCTTCCACTATACGCATCCTTCTTTAGAAGTTCCAACAATGGTTGTAGGAATTTTACCCACAACATAAATAAATTTTATGAGCCGAAGCTCAGCTAGTACAAATATTCTGCACAAAAACATTTTTCACATTAAACAATTGACCCTTAAAAATGCATGTCCAATTATGCTTTATTATGTATTATCCATTCATTATTTGTTAGGGTCATATGCTCGTACCCATGTGTGTAAGACCAAGGGGAGTAAGGGAGCGACCCAATGTTAGTTTTCAAAACGTTTTCGAGTGCAAAAACGTGTACTTTTTATTACTTTTTGGGGATTATATTCTGTCGTTTAGTTGTGCTTGACTCAGCATGTTCCTTCAGTTCTATAAATTATGTTCTCTGACGCTTTACACACTCTTACCATTTTAGTTTGATTCAGAGAGGAATTATTTGGTCTTGTAGCGCCCCTTTTGCGGTTCAAACAGTGCTGACTCAAGGGCAAGGCAAGTAAAGCACTTGCCTAAGGCCCCTGAGCCGTACAAGGCCCTAATTTTTCCACATTACAAATATAACAAATGTATATATACAATAATGAAGGCCTCCTATCAAATCATAATATTAGCCACTCAATTTTGGAAATCTCTACGATAAATGTGTATTACATTCAGATTCCAAATTATAATATATATATATATATATATATTGTGGGTTTTCAAATTGACTTCGTGTGTGGAAGTGTGAAAATACGGATTATGTATAATAAAAATTTTCATAAAATTTTTGAATATTTTATAGATTATATAAATTTATGCAATAATAAATTAATCATATTAATTTATAAAGATAGATACTTAGTGAACGATTAGGCAGATAACTTGAGGTCTTTGACTACAAACAGTCCAAGCGTCAAGCTTTTCCAGAAAACTCAAATTTTTCTCGTCTAGTCCTTGAAATCTATGAGACCTAGAGTGTGAGCTCTAATATAGAACTATCGGCTTTGATCACTTGCTAATTTATATTCCTTCACTATCAATACATGTATGTGAAGAAACTTAGAATTGGAAGAACTCTTCTACTCTTTTTCTCTCTCTAGAAACCGGCGACCTATAGTAAGGGAGAGCAAAAATTGTTTCTCCAAGTTTCTATTGTCTCCTATTTATAGAACACTAGGAGAAGCTCTTTGCTTTAACTTGAAGACAAAACAAAACAAAATTGGTTATTTTAAATCTCATTTAAAATACAGTTTTCCATTTAATTTTGGAAACAAAATTCTCCCTTCCTATTAACCACATGGCCGGCCGCACCATAGGGAGACCTCCCTGTGGTTGGCACAAATCTACAGGTAGAATAGAGACAAAATTCCTCCTTTATCTAGTTTTTAATTTTAGCATAAATTCAAATCTAAAGAAAGTCAAACTTTGCTTTCCTTTTAAATTTATTTGTAAAACTTGTCAAACAAGTAAACCAGATATCTTGGAGAATAAGCAACTGAATCCTAGTGAAATTCTGTTAGTTTCCGAAACAATTTCGGATGCGGAAGCTGTTGGGATAGGTGTCCTTAAGCATGAGATGTAATGAGGATATTTTATTATTTAATTAATAAAATGGTTTATTCATTATTTATGTGCATGTATTATTGAATACTTTATGAATATCATAGAAAATTCCGCGATTATATATGTAACCTTAATTATTGTATATAAGTGTTATATACAACTTATATACATGAGGATAATATTTAAGGATAATAATCGAAACGATGTTCGTAATGAATTTAATTAAAGTTTCAGAATCTTTAATTAAAACATTACTCATACATGTCATTCCCATTAAGAATGGAATGGTGTTATCCGCATCATTAAAATAAAGGAATATTGAATAAGTGTATTATGCATAATGAGATTATGTAGAACTGGGACACAGACACAATTTGATTTTCTGATAATTTTTGTTAAGCATAGAAAATCAAATTTGAGTCTACCGATGGTCATTTATAGAATGATCTTAATCCTGAGTTATTAGTAGACTCCTATTTATGGATTCGTGTTCTTTGATTTACTCGGTACGGATTTTGAGATCCTAAATTCTATTCCTTATATCTTGGGAACATGATGAAATGGGTAGCGGAGAATGCTAATATACAAGATGGAATCCATTCCTTCTTATTTGAAGAAGCAGATAAATAATTCCTTTAAGGGTTGATTCGGTACTTGAATAAGTAACGAGCTAATCGTATTCGTGAATGTATTTTATGAATATACTGTTCATTAGAGAATCAATGGTACTCAAGGATAAAGATGTAATTAGAGAGATTAGCGGATTTCACCTAACTCTAATTATGAATTATTTATGGATGATCGATCTATATGTAGTGACTATATCAAATGCACACTTCAAGTTCTTATAAGTAAATTATGTCTATAATTTCGAGAGTGCAATTCTAAATTTTTAGTGGGGTAACTTTTGGAATTAATAGAATTGATAAATTGACTAAAGAGTTTAATTAATTATTAATTTTATTGGAGCTTAGAATTATAGGTCCATAAGTTCCCCTATCATCCTTGTATTATTTGCAAGACAAAAATGAATTATCGGAATTTTTTTCACTCACGAAACATTAATTGAGAATTAATTATACATTAAATAATGTGATTATTTAATTACTTTGTCACACACTGTGGTGGGACCACAAGGGATGTGTGACACTGGGAAAAATCTCACCGGGATTTTAGTTGCTTGCTCTTCAAGTAATCCAGTTTACTTGTTTGACAAGTTTTATAATTAAATTCAAAAAGGAAAGTAAAATGTTACTTTTTTGGAATTGAATTTAAGCTAAAATTAGAAACTGGATTAGGAAGGAATTTTCTCCTTCTTTCCTAAGAGATGGCTGGCCACACAATAAGAAAAGGGAAGGAAAGTTTGTTTCCAAAAGAAAAAGGAAAACTGTATATTTAATGAGATTAAAAATATAGTAGTTACCGATTTCCTATTTTCTTTGTCTACAAGCAAAGGCTTCTCCTAATTGTCTATAAATAGGAGACAATAGGAATTGTAAAAGATTGATTGATTTTTCTCCTAAATTCCCTTACATTGGCCAGAAATCCTAAGAGAGAAAAGAGAGGAAAAGTTCTTCCAATTTTCCCAATTCTTTCACATACATGCGTTGACAGTGAAAGAATAATAAAATTAGCAAGTGATCATTCTAATAGTTTATACCTTGAGCCCACACTCATCGTCTTGTGAAATCAAAGAGTAGATGAGGAAGGCTTAGGTGTTCTAAGAAAGCTATTGGAGAGAGGAACATTCGTTGGCCAAAGACTTCAAGTTATTATCCTAATCGTTAGTAAGGTATTTTTCTTTACATATTAATGAGATTAATTTATTTGGCATAAATTAATATAATCTATAGCGTATTCAAAAGGTTTATGAAAATTTTTTGTTATACACGATCCGCACTACCACGCTTCCACACTCGAAAACGTTTCGAAACTAACAGAAACGTGTGTTTAGCATATCGTATATATCAAAACTTTTCATAAACTTTGAAATACTCTATAGATTGCATTAATTTATGCATAAATGAATTAATCAAATTAATTTATTTACCTAGGGACCGATTAGGATGATATCTTGAATTCTTTGATCTCGAACGTTCATTGCTCCAAGCTAGTTTAGAACACCTGAATCTTCCTTGTCAATTCCTTAAATTTATGAAGACGTGTGTATGAGCACACCTGAAACAAAATGAGATTAGCGAATAAACACTCAACGTTTCCACGAACACCAACACATGCACGACATGGAATTTTTTAGAGAAAATTTTCCTTCCCAGACTCTATAAAAAATTCGGCCACTATGCTAGGAGAGAACAAAAATTGTGTCTACAATCTGTTATTTTATAGAGTAGTAGTCAACTCGACTCCTAGAAGGAGTCTAATCTTTATCTCCAGGATAAAACTTGTTAATTATCTCCCACTTCAAATTTGATTTTGAAACAAAATCCACTCTCTCCCTTATCCTATATGGCCGGCCACCACAAGGGAATTCCTCCCTGTGGTAGGTGCAATTTTACAGATAAAGAATAAGGTAAAATTTTACCTGCAGTCCGATTTTAACTTAAATTCAAATTCTGATTTAAGTCAAACTTAAATCAATTTGAATTTTAAATTTGATAACTTATCAAATAAGTTAGTTGGATAACTATGGAGAGCAAGCAATTTGACTCCCAAAGGGATTCACACTGGGCTGTGCATTCGAACCATGTGAACACCTTCACATATGTGTTTCAAAATTCAAATTTAAACTTAAACTTAAATAATCACATTATTTAATTTATAATTAATTCTCAGTTAATTATCCTTGAGTGTTTTATTTTAGAATTTCATAATTCTAAAATTCTCATTGTGCCCTTAGTGTCTTGTAGAATTATAAGGACGACACGGGGACTCATGGACCTATAAGTCTGAGCTCTAATAAAATTAATAATTAATAAAACTCTTTAATTAATTAATTAATTCTATTAATTTCAATAGTCACTCCACTATAAACTTGGAATTGCACTCTTGTAATTATAGAAATATATTACTTCTAAATTGTGAAGTGTCCATTTGATATAGTAATTGCATATAGATCAATCTTCCATAAATAATTCATAATTAGAGTTAGGTGAAATCTGTTAATGCCTTTAATTACATCTTTATCCTTGAGTACTATTTATTCTCTAATGGATAGTGATTCATAAAACAAATTCATAAACCAGAGTGCTCCTACTAATCCAAGTACTGAATCAACACTGCAAGAGAATTATTTATCTACTTCTTTCTCAAGAAGGAATGGATTCCATCTCATATAATAACATTCCTGGCTACTGACTTCATCATGTCTCCAAAATACAAGGAATAGGATTCAGGATCTTAGAATCCGTAGTGAGTAAATCAAAAGAGATAAATCCATAAATAGAAGTCGGCTAAGAACTTGGGATTAAGATCATTCTATATATGACCATTGGTAGACTCAATTGAAATTTCTATACTTAACAGAAAATTATCAGAAATTCATATCGTGTCTGTGTCCCTGTTCCACATAATTCATTATATGTAATACACTCATTCACTATCTCACCATATTCACAGTGCGGAACACCGTTCCATTCTAAATGGGAATGACCTGCATTAGTAATGTTTTAATTAAAGATTCTGAACTTTAATTAAATTCATTACGAATATTGTTTTAATCATTATCCTTAAATATTATCCTCTCGCATATAACACTTATATACAATATTTAAGGCCACATAAATAATCATGGAATATTCACTGATATTCATAAAATATTCATTAATATATGCACAAAAAATAATGAATAAACTCTTTTATTAAATAAATAATAAATATCATATTACATCCATGCTTCTAGGACACCATTCCTAACAAATTCACATTGTGCGACACACCCCCTGCACCACCCTGTGCATGGGCGTGTGGCCTCCTGTGGTCCCACCACAATGTATTCTAAAATTAATTTAATTAAATAATCACATTATTTATTTTGAGTGATATTAACTCTCAATAATTCACTTGTCTTGCAAATATTATAAGGATTACGTGGGTACTCATGGACCTATAATTTTGAGCTCTAATAAAATTAATAATTAATTAAACTTTTTAATTAATTAATAAATTCTATTAATTCTAAAAGTTACTCCACTAAACACTGTTGGTTTACGAATCGAATTCGGATGCGGAAGCGTGGGGATAGCGGATCAAGTATAACAAAAATTTTCATAAAACCTTTGAGATACTCTATAGATTATATTAATTTATGCACGAATAAATTAATCACATTAATTCATTTATTAAGAACTCAATTACGAATAATACCTGGCGGCCGATTAGGATGATAACTTGAGTTCTTTGACCTTGAACAATCCTTGCTCCAAAGCCTTGTGTTTAGAAAACTAGTGTCTTCCACGTCAATTCTTAGAAACCAGAAAGACGTGTGTGTGAGCACACCTGAGCCAAAAAGGATTAGATTAAACACTTGAATTTTCACAAACACCAACGCATGCAGGATGTGGAATTTTTAGAGAAAAAAATATTTTTCCCCTCACTCTATAGAGAATTTCGGCCACACTTAGAAAAATAGGTCAAAAATTGTGTGTTCAAACAATTTTCTATTATTCTCTTATTTATAGAGTAGAAATCAAACTTCTAGAAGGAATCCAATCTCTATCTCTAAGATAAAGCTTGTTAATTATCTCCTATTTGAATTTGAAACAAAAGTCTCCTACTCCTTATCCTCAAGATGGCCGGCCAACCTAGGTGATCCTATCCCTGTGGTAGGCGTCAAACACAGATAGAGGAGCAAGAGAATATCATCCTTTATGCTGCAGTCTAATTTTGATTCAAATTCAAATTCCAATTTAAGTCAAACTTAAATTAATTTGAATTCTAAATTGAACAACATATCAAATAAGTTTAAAATGATAAATTTAAATTATGTTCACAATTCAAATTCAAATTTAAATAATCACATTATTTAAATAATAATTAATTCTCAATTATTTATTTTTGAGTGTTTAATTTTAAAATTCCAAAATTCCCATTTTGCCCTTTGTGTCTGGTATAATTACTAGGACAACATGAGGACTAATGGACCTATAATCCCGAGCTCCAATAAAATTAATAATTAATTAAACTCTTTAATTAATTAATTAATTAAACTCTTTAATTAATTAATTAATTAATTCCAATAGTTACTCCACTATAGACTTGGAATTGCACTCTCAAAATTATAGACATAAATTACTTCTAAACTGTGAAGTGTCCATTTGATATAGTCACTGCATATAGATCAATCCTCCATAAATAATTCATAATTAGAGCTAGGTAGAATCCGTTAGCCTCTCTAATTATATCTTCATCCTTGAGTAGCATTAATTCTCTAATGGATAGTGATTCATAAAACACATTCATGAATCAGAGCGCTCTTACTAATCCAAGTACCGAATCAACACTCAAGAGAATTATTTATTTCCTTCTTTCTCAAGAAGGAATGGATTCCATCTCGTATAATAACATTCCCGGCTACCTATTTCATCATGTCTCCAAAATACAAGAAATAGGATTCAGGGTCTCGGAATCCGTACCGAGTAAATCAAAAGACACAAATCCATAAATAGGAGTTTGTTAAGAATTCAGGATTACGATCATTCTATATATGACCATTGGTAGACTCAATTAGAATTTCTATACTTAACAAAAATTATTTAAAATTCATATTGTGTCTGTGTCTCTATTCCACATAATCTTATTATGCGAAATACACTCATTCAATATCTCACCATATTAACAGTGCGGATAACACCGTTCCATTTGAAATGGGAATGACATGTATTAGTAATGTTTTAATTAAAGATTCTGAACTTTAATTAAATTCATTATGAACATCACTTTTTGATTATTATCCTTAAATATTATCCTCTGGCATATAACACTTATATACAATGTTTAAGGTCACATAAATAATCATGAAATTTTCATTGATATTCATAAAATATTCACAAATATATATATACATAAAATGATGAATAAACTCTTTTATTAAATAAATAATAAATGTCATATTATATCTCATGCTTCTAGGACACCATTCCCAACAAAAACTTGGAATTGTACTCACGAAATTGGAGACATAATTTACTTATAAGAACTTGAAGTGTCCATTAGATGTTGTCACTACATATAGATCAATTGTAACACCCTGAAGAATTAAATGAGATTAATTAAGGTAATTGAGATTATTAGTGTGCCTAATCTAGATTTATTAATTGAGTATTAATTAATAAATGTTTCTGACACGTGTGAGTTTAAATAATTCCAAGGTATTTAAATATTCTCAGTATTTATATTTTTCCCAGGAGTGTGTATAGGCACATTCCTGGACTGTTGTTATAAAATATTGTACACATGTCCTTTTCTCTTTCCTTTCCCGTGCTCTCTCTCTCTCTCTCTCTCTCTCACTCTCACTCTCTCTCTCTCTCTCACTCACTCACTCTCCCTCATTTTTGTCTCAAATCAAACCGGATTTGAACCAATGAAAGATTTAAGGAAGTTTTCAACGTCAAGAGAAGGATTCGAGGTAAGATTACTGAAAGGACCTCTCTTGAATCTCAAGCTTTCAAATTTTAAAAAACTTATTTTTTGTTCGAAACGAATCTTTACGGATTTTGAGTAAATCATGGTAGATATTGGAGATCTTGGGTTCTTTGGACTTGATATAGTACCTAGAACCCGGATCTAGTGGTTTTCCTTTGACATATTTCAATTTGGGACTAAGATTGTAGGTTTTGGACTAGTTTCTGTGGGCTTCTCTCATGCAGCTGATTCCACTGGTCGGCCTGTCTGGTCGATCGGATCACATGGTAACCAGTCGACCGGTGCGGTCGACCGGATTGCATTGGCCTGACCGGTCGACTTGTCCGGTCGACCGGAGTGCACACTACCTGTTGACCGGTAGTGTTGCACTGTTCCGTCACCGGTCGACCAGTTGACACGGGGTCTGACCCTGTTTGGCCTGAAATTACTGTTTTGACCCATGTTTTCGGAGAGAACCCAAATGAGCTTCATTTGGGGACTTGAGATGAATGGATTAGCATCTTTAATCCTTGTTTTGAGATTGAAACCCCTTGGAATGATATTTTGAAACATGAAAATGGATTAGGACACACTAATTGGAAACCTTGGTATCTAATTGAGATTGGATTGCTTTAGGAATGAGAATTAATCCTAAAGTGTTGTCTTGCATCAGTGATCGCTGAGGATTCAGACTGAAGGGGCTTGAGGAAGTGGAAGCCGGAAAAGGCAACGCTAGTCCCAGGTTTGATAGTGCGAGGTAGGATTTCTATCCCCTTTTCCTTGTGAGCCTATTTTCAAAAAGGATTTTGGCCTTGTAAATGTTTTAAAGAAAAGGGATTGTTTGCGAAAGAAAAACAATTTAAAAACCATGGCTTGTTTAGTTCATGGAACCTCATGGCTTGTCCAGTCATGGGGCCCGCGGCTTGAGTAGTTTGTGGGGTCATAATAACAATTTCAGAAAGTTAATGAATGATTTCTTAAACTAAGAGATCTTGTGAACTAGTAAGAGATTCTATTGCTGTAAGCCTAGATAGGATGCGGAGAGTGCATCCTCAGGGGCAGAACCCAAAACTCGGTCCGAGTAGGTGAGGCACTTGGTTAGGTAAGTAATTTGTACTAATTACTTGCTTAAGCCTGTAATATGGAGATTTTACATTTATTTCCTTTGAGAAAAAAGATGTGAGGTTCCGGCTGTCTGTTGGAACTGAATGTCTATTTATTCATTTACCCATTTATTTATTTACGCGCACATTTATATATTCATTTACTTTTAAGTCATTTCAAATTATATCCTACTGGGCCTTTCGCTCACGTTTTATGTTTTAAATGTATTAAACCCCTCCCAGGAGATTCTAGAAGCGGTGCACAGTAGCTGGATATTTGCTACGGAGTAGCTGAGTTGTGCTGCTGTCGAAATCAGTGAGGATTGTGATTATCCTCTGGAATAAAATGTAAGGAATTGAGAATTCTGTAAACTCATGTAATATTTGGATTAACTAGACTGTGGTTGATGTATGTTGTAATGATTATTTACATGTTCATGTATGTACAATGCCATATATCCTGTGGGGTGGAGCCCTGTGTGTTGTCAGAGGCTCGGGATTTAGAAATTGTATTATATTTTAATGGAGTTAAGTAGGGCTCGTCTGGGAATCTGCTTTATTAACCCCTAATCAAGCTCCACGTCACCCACCCTGTTTGGGGGACGTGACATCAATCCTCCATAGATAATCATAATTAGAGCTAGGTAAAATCCATTAACCTCTCTAATTACATCTTTATCCTTGAGTACCATTGATTCTCTAATGAATAGTATATTCATAAAACACATTCATGAATACGAGCTCGTTACTTATTCAAGTACGAAATCAATCCTCAAGAGAATTATTTATCTACTTCTTCTAAGAAGAAGGAATAGATTTCATCTCATATATTAGCATTCCCCGCTATCCATTTCATCATGTTTCCAAGATACAAGGAACAAGATTTAGGATCTCGAAATGAGTACCGAGTAAGTTAAAAAACACAAATCCATCAATAAGAGTCTACTAATAACTCAAGATTAAGATCATTCTATATATGACCATTGGTAGACTCGAATTTGATTTTCTATTCTTAACGGAAATTATTAGAAAATTAAATTGTGTATGTGTCCCAGATCCACATAATCACATTATGTGTAATACACTCATCCAATATCCCTCCATATTAACAGTGTGGATAACACCGTTCTATTCTTAATGGGAATGGCATGTATTAGTAATTTTTTAATTAAAGATTCTGTAACTTTAAATTCATTACAAACATTATTTTGATTATTATCCTTAAATACTATGCTCTCATATATAACACTTACATACAGTATTTAAGGGCACATAAATAATTATGAAATTTTTAATGATATTCATAAAGTAATTAATAATACATGCACATAAATAATGATTAAACTATTTTTTTAATTAAGTAATAAATATCCTTCTTGCATCTCATGCTTTAAGGATGCTATTCGTAACACCCAGACCTTTGGTCCAACTACTCCAGGGTCAAAATTAAATACTTGTTACCACACAACCCGTGAGCTTGTGGAAATTCCTCTCTACTAATGACCGGACGGCAGTACGGCACTTAACTGTCTTTTCATTACCTTGTCCTTATACTTAGGTGCATGAAATTGTGATCATGTCACATAAGTATATATCATATAACTTCAATCTTAAGATGCAACAACTGAAGAATATTTAATTCAAAGCATACATAAGATTATTCTCATCTGTCATTATATTCATAATCATTTATGCCACAGAAGTATATTATTAAAATACTGTAAAGGGCATATATTGCATCATGCTTGGAAGTCAAATCACAAAGAATTGATTTATATACAGCAAACAATAGTTCAAACATTTCTTTTGAAAACACATTTATGTCGTAGGTAACATTTGTACTCACCTGAGCATTATCGTTTAGCATATAGCCACAACACACATCGTTTAGCATACTCAAAAGTGAACAAAATAAAGTTTATGGTACAAGTTTCTTACCCAATCTTCTTCAAAATCCCAGATCTCCAACTAAGAGCCATAAAACAAGATTGAGGAGTTTGAAGAAAACTTTTGAGAGTTAGAGGGAGAGGATGGTTCAGCCAAGAGGAGGAGAAGGAGAGGGTTTTGGTCTTGATGTTTTGGCTTATGAGAACAACAGAAAGAAAGTGAAATTTGCTCTAACATTGATCTATTTATAGACCAACAAATGAGGGGCATTTTTGAAAGAAATAATTTGCTAATAAGTCCTCATAAGGGGGGAGAGAGAAAAGTGAAATTTGAAAGAAAACTTTTGAGAGTGGGAGGGAGAGGATGGTTCAGCCAAGAGGAGGAGAGGAAAGGGTTTTGGTCTTGATATTTTGGCTTAGGAGAAGAACAGAAAGAAATTGAAATTTGCTATAACTTTGATCTATTTATAGACCAACAAATGAGGGGCATTTTTGAAAGAAATAATTTGTTAATAAGTCCTCGTAACGGGGGAGAGAGAAAATTACATTTTTTTAGGTGTAATTATGACACTTTATGTCACGCCCCCCAAACGGGGTGGGTGACGTGGAGCTCGATTAGGGATTAATAAAGTAGATTCCCAAACCGGGCCCCACACTTAACTGCATTAAAATATAAATGAATTACATAATCCAGGAGCCTCTGACACACAGGGCTCCACCCCACAGGACATACAGTATCGTACATACATGCTCATGTAAATAATCAATTACAACAGACATCATCCACAGTCTAGTAAATCCAAATGTCATTTATTACAAATTCTTACATATTCCTTACACTTTATGTTAGAGGATGAACACAATCCTCACTTGATCGTTCCGTAGCACCACTCAGCTACTCCCGCTACTGTGCCCCGCTCCTAGAGTCTCCTGGGAGGGGTTTTAAACATTTGAAACATAAAACGTGAGCGAAAGGCCCAGTAGGATATAATTTAAAATATTTAAAATAAATGAGCGCATGAATAAATAATTGAATACATAAATAAAATAAGACATTCAGTCCCGACAGAACAGCCGGAACCTCACATCCTTTTTCTCAAA
>NW_010362470.1:100353-100774 GCF_000414095.1 Morus notabilis
GAGAATACGTTGCACGAAACGGTATGAAGTGCGCGGACTTCATCAACCTGTCAACCACCACCCAGATGGCATCGTGCTTCAGCTCAGTTCTCGGTAGCCCCATCAGAAAATCCATGGTTATGTGCTCCCATTTCCATCCAGGGACATGAAGAGGTTGCAACTCCCCCGCTGGCTTCTGGTGCTCAGCTTTAACCTGGAGGCAAGTCATACACTCTGAGACATACTCACGAATGTCCCTTTTCATGCCTCTCCACCAATACTATCTTTTCAGGTCTTGGTACATCTTTGTACTCCCCGGATGAATAGCATACGTCGATTTGTGTGCCTCTTGCAGAATCTTCTTCTTTACCTCACCCGCCTTAGGAACAGCAAGGCGGTTGCGGAAATACAAGGCTCCGTCCTCCAGGATTCTCCAATCCTC
>NW_010362470.1:101137-102813 GCF_000414095.1 Morus notabilis
GAGAAGACCTGAAACTTTGCTCCATAAAGATAACATCTCCATATCTTCAGAGCAAATATTACTGCTGCTAGCTCCAAAACATGAGTGGGGTAATTCTGTTCATGTGGCTTTAGTTGTCGGGATGCGTAAGCTACAACGCGTCCACCTTGCATCAATACACAGCCTAGCCCACTCCCCGAGGCGTCAGTATATACCTCATACAGCCCTTCACTGTCAGGAATAGTCAAGACTGGTGCACTTGTCAGTCTGACCTTCAATTCCTGAAAAGCACTTTCACATTCGGCGTTCCATTCGAATCTGACTTCCTTCCTCGTCAACCGAGTCATCGGTGCAGCGATGCTCGAGAAGTCCTTCACAAAACGCCGGTAATAGCCTGCTAGTTTGGGAAAACTGCGAATCTCCGCTACATTCTTCAGCCTTTCCCACTGTAGCACAGTCTCAATCTTAGAAGGATCGACAGAAATTCCTTGTCCAGAAATCACATGCCCAAGGAACTTCACTTCTGTCAGCCAGAAGTCACACTTCTCCTTCTTAGCATACAACTGGTGTTCACGAAGAGTCTGAAGAACAATCCTCAAATGCTGTTCATGTTCTTGCCAAGTCTTCGAATACACCAAGATGTCATCAATGAACACAATGACGAACCGATCCAAGTACGGCCAAAAAACACGGTTCATCAAATCCATGAATGCAGCAGGGGCATTTGTCAACCCATATGACATCACCAGGAACTCGAAGTGTCCATATCGAGTCCGAAAAGCAGTCTTCGGAATATCCTCTTGCCTGATTTTTAATTGGTGGTACCCGGACCTCAAGTCAATCTTAGAGTAAAACTGTGATCCACCCAACTGATCGAATAACTCATCGATCCTCGGCAATGGATATTTATTCTTCACAGTTACTCTGTTCAATTGACGATAGTCAATGCATAACCGTAGAGATCCGTTGTGCTTTTTCACAAATAGCACCGGTGCACCCCAAGGGGAAGTACTATTCCGGATATATCCCTTTTCTGCCAACTCCCCAAGTTGCGTTCTTAATTCTTTCATCTCCGCCGGAGCCATCCGGTATGGAGGGATGGAAATAGGTGCCGTTCCCAGGACCAAGTCAATACAGAATTCAATCTCCCGATCTGGCGGTAAACCAGGTAACTCATCAGGAAATACATCTGTAAACTCATCCACTACAGGGATTCCCGCACTATCTCCGATCGCTTCAGATTCACCTTCTAAGGCAAGAAGGGATGAGAAACAGGCTAAATTCTTCCGTCCCCCAACGCTGTACTTTAACAGTCGTTCCCCAAGGACTGGGTTCATCTCTGCCTGATAAGAAATTACTGTTCTGGAATCCGTCATCAGGGTCACTCTCCTACGGTAGCAATCAACAATTGCACCGTGCCTTGACAGCCAATCCATTCCGAGTACCACATCAAACAGGGTCATTGGAAGGATAATCAAATATGCTCTCAATCGCTCACTACCAATCATGATTTCACATGATTTACACACACTCATTACCTCCACACATCCCAGTGGGGAGTTCAAAGTCATCGGGACATCTAAATTCTCACTCTTCAGTTTCAAAGTCCAAACAAAAGAGCTTGATATGAACGAGTGTGTGGCACCTATATCAAACAACACGTGAGCAAAAGAATGAAAGATTAGGATCATACCCTC
>NW_010362470.1:103323-103631 GCF_000414095.1 Morus notabilis
AGAGCCACCAAGGATCTCCTCACAGAGTTCTTGAGGCCCTTCTCAAACTTAAGACATCTCATGTGTTAGACTCCACCAGAGATGGCGCAAACCGGGACAGGTCATTAAACTTAGCCTCATATTGCCTCACCGACATGTCACCTTGCTGCAACGACATGAATTCCAGTACTTTTTCTTCCCTGTAACTCTGAGGGAAATACTGGTCATTGAACAGCGTCTCAAACTGCTCCCAGGTCAATCCTACGACATCCATTCTCCTCTTGACCTGTTTCCACCAAGTGTTTGCTAACCCTTCCATCTTGTACACC
>NW_010362470.1:103709-104426 GCF_000414095.1 Morus notabilis
GGGTCCTCCCTCACTATTAAACGAGGGGATAGGCGCTCGCCTGAATTCCTGAAATATCCGTGTTTCCTATCCTCAACCGGCCGCTCGTTTCGAGCTCTTGTGGCCATGCCTTGAAAGGCAGCATACATGGCATCCAGAAATCCTTGATTCTGTTCTGCCGGTTGATTAGCAGGCCTACGGCGAGGTGCCATTTCCTTTAACTAAAATAAAACTAGACTATTCAGTGGATGACAGATGTCACACATGTATGTACAATCCTGGGGTTTCTTAACGTCACACCCCCCAAACGGGGTGGGTGACGTGGAGCTCGATTAGGGATTAATAAAGCAGATTCCCAAACCGGGCCCCACACTTAACTGCATTAAAATATAAATGAATTACATAATCTAGGAGCCTCTGACACACAGGGCTCCATCCCACAGGAAATACAGTATCGTACATACATGCTCATGTAAATAATCAATTACAACAGACATCATCCACAATCTAGTAATTCCAAATGTCATTTATTACAAATTCTTACATATTCCTACACTTTATGTCAGAGGATGAACACAATCCTCACTTGATCGTTCCGTAGCACCACTCAGCTACTCCCGCTATTGTGCCTCGCTTCTAGAGTCTCCTGGGAGGGGTTTTAAACATTTGAAACATAAAACGTGAGTGAAAGGCCCAGTAGGATATAATTTGAAATATTTAAAATAAATGAGCGCATGA
>NW_010362470.1:105037-105454 GCF_000414095.1 Morus notabilis
TTTCAGGCCAAACAGGGTAAAACCCCGTGTACACCGGTCGACCGGTGACAGAGAAGTGCATCACCACCGGTCGGCCGGTGGTGTGCATCCGGTCGACCGGACCGGTCGGCCGGTGGTGATAACAAGATCCGGTTGACTGAGGCGGCCGACCGGTGGAGAACGCCAGTTCGTGAAAACTCACGAAAATCAGTTCAATTTCACTCACGAAAATCAGTTCAAAAACCTGCAAATCCAGCCCCAATTCACAAAATCTCAAGGGACAACCACTAGATCCGGGTTCTAGGTACTAAAACAAGTCCAAAGAACCCAAGATCTCCAATTTCTACCCTAGTTTTACTCAAAATCCATCAAAATCCGTTTTGAACCAAAAATAAGTTTTGAAATCCGAAAAACATAGATTCAAGAGAGGTTCTTTCA